>NC_080549.1:15799207-16009207 GCF_028640845.1 Ahaetulla prasina | reverse complement strand
ATTTTTCCACCAGTTCGCCGCGCACCAAAAATGTGAGCACGCGCTTTCCGCGCATGCAGGCGGCCTTCCATGGCTAAATAAGATGGCATAGCGCCGAGGCGGGTGGGCAGGCCCACCCCCACTTGCAGGTCGCCACTACTAGTTCGCCTAAACTGGTCTGAACCGGCTGAATACCAGCACTGATTACTTGTATATGCTGGTGCACAGGTAGAATTTTACGATGAAGATTGACGATGAAGTGAGACACAACAAGGAGTTTTCCAAGGACTCTGTCATGGGAGATCGGGTGCTTGCATTCGTATGGACTGAAGCTGTCCCTTCAAATGCTGGACTTCCCAGCTTAAGTGGACTCCAGCATTTGAAAGGATAGCTTCAGTCCATATTAGTGAAAATATTTACAGACCCCTCGCATCCTGGACATAAACTGTTTCAACTCCTACCCTCAAAACGACGCTATAGAGCACTGCACACCAGAACAACTAGACACAAGGGCAGTTTTTTCCCGAAGGCCATCACTCTGCTAAACAAATAATTCCATCAAAGCTGTCAAACTATTTACTAAATCTGCACTACTATTAATCTTCTCATAGTTCCCATCACCAATCTCTTTCCACTTATGACTGTATGACTATAACTTGTTGCTGGCAATCCTTATGATTTATATTGATATATTGACCATCAATTGTGTTGTAAATGTTGTACCTTGATGAAGGTATCTTTTCTTTTATGTACACTGAGAGCATATGCACCAAGACCAATTCCTTGTGTGTCCAATCACACTTGGCCAATAAAATTTCTATTCTATTCTATTCTATTCTATTCTATTCTATTCTATTCTATTCTATTCTATTCTATTCTATTCTATTCTATTCTAATGCAAGCACCCAATTTCCCATGACAGAGTCCTTGGGAAAAAAATCCTCATTTTGTCTCACTTCATTTGGCTGGTCTTGTCTGCCATCTAGCGGGCTCTGATTCCTGAAGTCCCTTCAAGATCTGTATTTTTATCGTGGTACGTCCCAGTGTTTCTCAACCCTGATAGCTTTAAGAGGCGTGGACTTCAACTCCCAGAATCCCCCAGCCGGGATTCCGTTCAAAGCCACTGGAAATGTTGTGTTTCTCTGCAGAATTATGTGCCGTGTCTGAATCTCACACCAGAAGCATAACTTGATGCTTACCTGCTTACTAAACACCTCCTATGATATCAACAAGGACCATGTTGGATAGTTTGAAGATAATTGAATAATGATAGATGTGTATTGTTATTAGAAACATATAAGTTGATTGAATGCAACAATAATGTTTAATCCAATCAGTTTCATATTTATTGGAATGTATGGCACCCAGGTGTCACACTGTTTACACATTGATTTGACATTTTATAAAAAAATTAAAAAATTAAAAACTTGAAAAAAATAAAAACAAGGAAGCTGTGCCTGTAGACCACATGAAATCTGTGCTTGCTGCCTTTGGAAATTTTGCTAATAGGTGCCTAAACCCATGCTTTTATTGTCAACATTTGAGGTAGTCCAGACAAAGAAACCAAAAGCGCAAATATTAATATTACCTTTAGAATAGAATAGAATAGAATAGAATCTTATTGGCCAAGTGTGATTGGACACACAAGGAATTTGTCTTGGTGCATATGCTCTCAGTGTACATAAAAGAAAGATACGTTCATCAAGGTACAACATTTACAACACAATTGATGATCAATATATCAATATAAATCATAAGGATTGCCAGCAACAAGTTATAGTCATACAGTCATAAGTGGAAAGAGATTGGTGATGGGAACTATGAAACGATTAATAGTAGTGCAGATTCAGTAAATAGTCTGACAGTGTTGAGGGAACTATTTGTTTAGCAGAGTGATGGCCTTCGGGAAAAAACTGTTCTTGTGTCTAGTTGTTCTGGTGTGCAGTGCTCTATAGCGTCGTTTTGAGGGTAGGAGTTGAAACAGTTTATGTCCAGGATGCGAGGGATCTGCAAGTATTTTCATGGCCCTCTTATTGTAGGGTTATAGTAAAAGAATCTTGCAAGTCTGGAAGCAAGTTTCCCGCCCACCCCTCCTCTGTCGTTAGGTTCCAGAGAAGTAGGGAGGGTCAACTCTGAGATTCTTTATCCATCCCCAATCCTGTTTTGGATTCATATTTTTCTTCTCGGGCCACTGTCCAGACTGCAGCTCTTCTTCCTGTCTCCTAAGTTTGTCCTCACTTTGAAAAACTTTGGAAGAATGAAGAGCTTTACATCTTGAGCAGAAATTCCATGCCAAAAAAGAGAAAAATTGGGGGTTATGTCAAGCTTTCAAAATTCTACCTACGATAACTAGCGATTGAGAACCCTGAGAATTGTATTTCAAAAAATCTGGATATACCTGGTCACCACCAAATTCAAAGAGTATCTTGACTTCAGGAATAGCCAGTCTAGTTTGGTGGTTACAACATTGGTTTAGAAAGAAGGAAACTTTGACTTCAAGTTCAACCTTAAGCATGAAAGCTGGTTAGGTGACTTTGGGCCAACCACCAGGAGACTGGGAGTTCTAGTCCACCTTAGGCATGAAAGCCAGCTGGGTGACTTTGGGTCAGTCACTCCCTCTCAGCCCAACCAGGGGTGAAATGCTCCCAGTTCAGACCGGATCAGCTGATCCGGTAGCAATGGCGGTGGGTGGTTCAGCGAACCGGTAGCAAAAATCCCTGCCCCCCCCGCCCATGCCCACCCAATCGCCCGTTTGCCCGCTTGCCCGTTTGCCGCTTCTTTTAAAAAATGCTTTTAAAAGGTGAAAAAAAGGCTCCGATGATCACAGCTGAGCCACGCAATTGTCAGAGCCTTTTTTTTACTTTTAAAAGCATTTTTTACAACCTATTCGGCCGAATGGGTTGTAAAAAAAATGCTTTTAAAGGTTAAAAAAAAGATCACGCGCCACAGCTGATCACACCTCCACACACACGCTGTGCTACTTACCCCATGCCTCCTTTTGGCATGCATTGCACGCATGTGCACACACACCTCACATTTGGAGCATGATGTGCACTGCACATGCGTGCACACAGCGCGCATGTGCAGCTAGAGAACTAGTACTAAACCAGTTCAGATTTCACCACTGAGCCCAACCCACCTCACAAGATTATTGTTGTGGGGAAAATAGGAGGAAGGGGCATTGCATGTGTTCACCGCCTTGAATTATTTGTAAAAAAAAGAAGAAGAAAGGGATTCAAATAAATAAATAAAAGTTAGTAGAACTGGACAACTTGCTGTCATATTAATAGACGCTGATCGCAGAGCACAGCCAAATCCCCAACCAATCAGAACTCACCTCCACCCGATCAGAACACAGCCAAGCTCCCAACCAATCAATTCAAACCCCCACTAGCAGTTAAAAGGAAGAAACAGCTGCAATCACACTTTGCTCCTAGAAGCACGAAGCTGTAAACACCAGCCTGAAGATGATGAATGAGACTTCGTCGAAACATAGCCAAGACACTTCCAATTTTACACGGGAGAAAATCCCAATAACCAAAGACATACATACATACGTGTGTGTGTGTGTGTGTGTGTGTGTGTGTGTGTGTGTGTGTGTGTGTGTGTATATACTTTTATTTTATTGATCGTCCTTAATTATAAATTCCTAACTTCTGCTTCTGTTTTCTAACCATTTTTAAAATAGGTTCCAAGTTAAATAGTACTTTGTTTCCTCTTTATCCTTAATTTTCATCGTCAACCTGTCTACTTTGGCACAGTCTAATATTTTCTTTATTACATTTTCATCTATAGGTATATTTTCATTTTTCCAATTTTGTGCATACATAATTCTCGCTGCTGTTATCCTATGTAATATTAAACATGTAATTCTTTTATTATATTTTCCCGGTAATATACCTAGCAAGAAAAATTCTCATTTTCAATCTATTTGTTGCATTGTCATTTCTTCTAACCACCTTTTTATCTTTAACCAATATTTTTTTCGCCATTGGACAGGTCCACCACATATGGTAATAGGAACCCAGTATCTCTGTAAAGACCAGCTTCTCCCCACCCCTTCCAAGAAAGTATGAACTCTTAAGAACTTTGTATTTCAAAAGGAATCTTTTATTGAAAGGGATGAAAGCAAGTCAAAAACTTTGCTTTTATTTGCTGCTATTTGCTGCTATTTATAATAAATAAATAAATAAATAAAAAACTCAAAGCAGGCTCTGGGGTCCCTCAGGGCATGCAGTTCAGGATAAAGGAAATTAGGAGGACCCCTGCCCACCTTCCGATGTGGATTCCAGCCAATCCGCAGGCATGAATATGAATTGCATCAGCCCAGTGGTGGGATTCAAATAATTTAACAACCGGTTCTCTGCCCTAATGCCCAGCTGGGTGGGCATGGCTCAGTGGTCATGTGACCGTGTGGGCGTGGCCAACTCAACATCACTCACGATGATGGGCACTTTGCCTTAGCTGTTACAACATAATAAAGGTTAACCAGAGAGGTAGTTTCTGTAAGCAGGGCAATAAAGATTAGGCTAGAAACAACACCAGAATGTTTCCTTCCTGCCTTCCCTACAGGATTAGCCCTGTAAAGTGGGGAAAAAAAACAAAATAAGTTTTCTTCCAACAACCGGTTCTCCGAACTGCTTAGAAAGTTAACAACCGGTTCTCCCGAATGGGTGCAAACTGGCTGAATCCCACCACTGCATCAGCCTCTCTGAAAAACAGATACAAAGAGTTTCTCAGGGTCATTTTACAATCCACTCGTTCCCCAAGGTGTGAGAGTTCTTCAGGGATTACTGGAGCCAGGCCACGGGTTATAAATTAGGATAAAGTTTATACAAAGAAATTGGATACTTAGGAAAAGAACTAGATGTGACACCCCAAATCCCCCCCCCTCTTCTTCCACGAAACATGGCAGATACACGGATCGGACAATCTCTTTACATTTCCAGCACTCTGGCGATATGTTTTGGAATACCTTTGCCATTCTTGCTGCTGGCAGATGCCATCTGTAGAACATTTTGTAAAGGTTTTCTTTATTTGTAGTTTCTTTCCCAAAGTTTCTGCCAGTTGTCTAATTCTATAGTATCTCTGAAGTTTTTGGCCCATACTGTCGTCGTTTCTTTCACATGTTCTTCTTCCATTTTAAAATTCAGCAAGTAGCTATGTATTTTCTTGATTGGTTTATCAACTGTCCCTAGAAGTATCTTCTTCTCTCCCCTCTCCTCGTAGTGCTTTCAAAGCTTGCCACCCCAAAATCAAGAGTTTCTACTTTGCAACTGATTGCCTGGAAGAAATGAACCGGTAAGTGGCTCTGAGATTCTGCATTACGTGAGGATAACAGAATAATAGAGTCGGAAGGGACTCTGGAGGTCTTCTAGTCTAACCCCTTTCCTCAGGCAGGCAGCCCTATACCATGCCAGGCAAATAGTCATCCGTGATTTACTCTGATTTCACTCTGATATGTGTTTGGGGAGAGAGCAAGAGAACGGAAGGATGGTATCCTTTTCACTTGCTTACATTGAAATCCCCACCCCTATGAACGGATACGTTGGATGAAATGTCCATCTGGGTTGAGTTCCAAGTGGGGAGAAAGACACTGGAAACATGTTGGCTGTATGGAAAGATGGTTTTTAATGGTGGGTAGGATCACATGGTTTGAGATCCTGGGCAAAAAAGTACATGGATGAGAGAGAGAGAGAGTGTGTGTTACAGAGAGAGAGAGAGAGAAGGAGAGACAGACAGACAGACAGACAGACAGACAGACAGAGATTTATACCCTGTGTTGGGTTTTGAACATGAGCTTGTATTCTGATTGGTTGTCAGACTGCCATGGGGCCATGCATGGGTAACTTTGTAGTTGTCTGTGGTCCCAGGCTTGGTTGAGTCTTGCTGGATGAAAGGGCTTTGGGCAATTCCTACTATGGCTCTTCCTGAAGGAGGTAGATCTTTGTTATGTAGAGAAGACTAGCCCAGGCCTTAATGGCCCATTGACAAGGGGGGGGATGAGTTCCTGCCTCCCTTTTAGGGGAAATATTCTGCCCTTTTAATATTTCCTAAAATACAGGGGTGAAATCTAAACATATCTCATTTTCCTAGGAGACGGGTGGGGTGGTAACTTTCTACAGATACAACATGAGTATTTTGCTGCCCTTGATAGCAGGGATGGACTAACACTGAGGTTAAGAATACCAACTAGAAAGCAGCACCCAGGGATATTTATTTTCTGGGTTATATTTAAAGGTGCATCAAAGTGTTGTGAAAACGGAAACTTCCCATTGTGCTTCGGGATTATCCATCTGCAGCCAGCCCTCCAAATGTTGCAGAAGGCAATTTCCCAACTTCTAAGTCAAACCCTGTTAAAGATGAGGAAAAAGTAGGAGAGTACTAGGAGCATATAAAGTTGAATAATTAGTTGAAATTGGATAAATAACACAGAAATTGAATGTATGTATGTATGTATGTATGTATGTATGTATGTATGAATGAATGAATGAAAATTTAAAACCATTATCATCACCAGGACCTTCAAATGTTCCACTCACTGCTTATAATATAAGAAGGGTTTAAAGCCATCGGAAACCATTTCTCTTTTTAAAAATCTTTCAACAGATGGATGAACCGTCTAGGTCTGGCTGCCATTGGTTACACACCTGATGACAAGGATATTCGGGCAGATGAAGGTGAGGTTCTTTTCCTGATGGCAATAGAATAGAATAGAATAGAATAGAATAGAATAGAATAGAATAGAATGGAATGGAATGGAATGGAATGGAATGGAATGGAATGGAATGGAATGGAATGGAATGGAATGGAATGGAATAGGGAATGGAGTTGAAGGCAAGGGAATAGAATAGAAAGTATACTCTACTGTACACTAAAATAGAATAGAATAGAATAGAATAGAATAGAATAGAATAGAATAGAATAGAATAGAATAGAATAGAATAGGGAATGGAGTTGAAGGCAAGGGAATAGAATAGAAAGTATACTCTACTGTACTAGAATAGAATAGAATAGAATAGAATAGAATAGAATAGAATAGAATAGAATAGAATAGAATAGAATAGAATAGAAGGTGGAGTCGAAGGCAAGGGAATAAAATAGAAAGTAGAGTATACTCACTCGACTGAATAGAATAGAGTGGAGTAGGATAGGATAGGATAGGATAGGATAGGATAGGATAGGATAGGATAGGATAGGATAGGATAGGATAGAATAGAATAGAATAGAATAGAATAGAAAATATGGAGTAGTGTAGAGTAGAGTAGAGTAGAGTAGAGTAGAGTAAAACAGAACACAACATTTTATTTAGTCAAGTGTGATTGAACACACAAGGAATTTGTCTCAGGAGCATAAGCTTTCCATGCACATGCAAAACAGCAGAGTAATAATAAACATAATAATGATACCAATAAGAGAAGGTAGTAGAAAAGATGCAAAGGAGAATAGCAATACAGCCATACTACATTGGTCAATAAATTTAGACATAAGACAATGCTCTGGGAATTAGTTGTTCAAAACAGGCGGTTGAAAATATTCGACTTCTTTGCAGCCTTTGGGAAACCTTGCCTAGCAAAGCATACATTTCCGACCAAAACGAAAAACTTTTTTTTAAAGCAGATTATTGGAGTGAAAGTGACCAAGAAGATGTTGACAACTCCTTAATGCTGAAGCAAGAAGGACCCATTGTGCTTTGTGACTCCTACCACCGGACCCCCTCGGTGAGTCCAGAAAGTTGTGAAATGCAAACCTTTTGAATCACTCTGCATTTTTCTTTTATTTTCTGTTTTTCTTTCCCTTTCTGGATGTCCCAAAGGTGCTTTTTCCCAAAGGAAATTGGACTTCCTTGGTATTTTTGTTTGAAAACCTTTTGCTTTTCACCCAAAAAGCTTTTTTAGTTCTACCCCTCTTAGAACCCAAAAAGCTTCTTGGATGAGAAGCAAAATGTTTTCAATCAATCAATCAATCAATCAATCAAAGAAGGAAGGGAGGGAGGGAGGGAGGGAAGGAAGGAAGGAAGGAAGGAAGGAAGGAAGGAAGGAAGGAAGGAAGGAAGGAAGGAAGAAAGAAAGAAAGAAAGAAAGAAAGAAAGAAAGAAAGAAAGAAAGAAAGAAAGAAAGAAAGAAAGAAAGAGCAGTTTCCTTTTGGGACAACCATGACCTGGATGATGGAGAATCTCCATGAAAACTCTTTTTGGATGTGTGTTGGGAACTCGAAACCAATGGTCAACTGGATGTAACAGAGATAATAGATTTCAGTAACAGAGATCCTGTTACCAACATGGAAGCAACTCTGCAAGAAGCAGTAGCAATAGCAGTAGCACTTAGACTTCTATACCGGTTCACAGTGCTTTACAGCCCTCTCTAAGCGGTTTACAGGGTCAGCATTTTGCCTCCAAACAATCTGGGTCTTCATTTTATTCACTTCAGAAGGATGGAGGGCTGAGTCAACCTTGAGCCTGGTGAGATTCCAACTGCCAAATTGCAGGCAGTCAGCAGAAGTAGCCTGTACTCTAAATACTGCGCCACTGCAGCTCAGTAACAGCCTATTGAGGGAAAGAAAGGGATTTACCTTTGAAGAGTCCATCTTGTATGGTTCAAGCTAGTGGTGAAATCCAATTTTTTTTACTCCCAGTTCTGTGGGCATGGCTTGGTGGATGTGGTGTGGCTTTGTGGGCATGGCTTGGTGGGCATGGCAGGGGAAGGATACTGCAAAATCCCCATTCCCTCCCCACTCCTGGGGGAAAGATATCGCAAAATCCCCATTCCCATCCCTTTCTGGGGCCAGCCAGAGGTGGTATTTGCCAGTTCTCCGAACTACTCAAAATTTCCGCTGCTGGTTCTCCGAACTGCTCAAAATTTCTCCTACCGGTTCGCTAGAACCTGTCAGAACCTGCTGGATTTCACCCCTGGTTCCAACGTCTTTCCATAACTGTATCTTACAATGGGGTGTTTTATTTATTTTTAGATGAATTCTTCGAGCCCATTCCCTGAGCCCAAACATGGCCGTCACTTCTCCAGTGAATCAACCTACTCCCATTCGTCTGCAGAAGAATCCAGACAGGACCCAGCAGGGAACACTCACTCTGCAGGAGGTTCTAGACCTCCCTACAGAGAACGACGTTCATGGCAGGATCTTATAGAGACTCCGTTGACCAGTTCGGGACTCCATTTTCTCCAGACTGTTCCTACTGATTCAGACTACGTGAACGAGAGATTTGGGGTTTCCCCGGAGAGGCGGCGACAAGCCACCTTACCCGTCCAGAGACGCCACAACCACGATCAGGATGGCCCTTTCCCATTGGTCGAGTGCTACAAAGGTCAGAGTTCTCACTCCAGGCCCCAGAAGCAAAGAAGTCAAAGCCTTCCACGAAACCGCGATGTCCGGATCAAAGGGCGAGTAAAAACGAGTGGGATCTCTGAAGAGCGGTCCGAAGAGGAATTGGCCATCAAAAAGCCGAGTAATTTGGGTGAAGATGGTAAGAGGTTAAAATAACTGGACTCCTGGTAGTGTGAGGGACGGAGGCGATGAAGCTGAGCGATCGAGCTTCTGCTTTTTAGGCAGGTCAAAACAGGGCATCTCCATTACAGGCAGAAGAACTACAGAAGGTTTCTATACGACAGTGATGACGAACTTTTTTGGCACCAAGTGCCCAAACTGGAACGTACATGCACGTATGTACATGTGTGTGTGTGTGCACGTGCCAAAGTGCTGGAAACCTGAAGACACGCGTGCCTGAATTTTGGCCATTTTGGGCTGTTTTATGGGCCATTTTCAGGCCATTTTTTTGTCATTTTCAGGCTGTTTTGACCTGAAAATGGCCCTGAAAAATGCCCTGAAAATGGCCCCAAAAATGGTCTGAAAACAACCCCAAAATCGCCTGAAAAGAACCCAAAAATCACCTGAAAATGGCCCCCAAAATAGCCTGGGTTTTTTGCCATTTTTGGCTGTTTTCTGGCACTCCGGCACCCATGAAGACCAGCTGGCCAGCACGCCGGAAACCGGAACATCAGCTGGTGATGGTGCGCATACCCACAGAGGGCTCTGTGTGCCACCTCTGTCACGCGTGCCATAGGTTCGACATCACAGCTATATGAGACCTTGAAAAGTTAACACCAGTTGGAGTTGATATTTCTGAACTCGATGAACTCACTAGTCAGCATGACACAATTGCTGGTATTGGTAAAAGTAGGGTCACCTTCACTAATTGAGTCAACAAAATATTTGACAGAACAGATAGAATACAGAACTTAGAATCGTAGGCCTGGAAGGGACCTCAGAGGTCTTCTAGTTCAACCCCTTGACCAAGGAAGAAGATTTATACTATCCCAGTCAAATAATCGTCCAGTCTTATTTGTGAAAACCTCCAATGACCTACAACTCCTGGAGGCAAGCTATTCCATTGATTAATTGTTCTCGCGGTCAAAACATTGTCCTTACTTTTAGGTTGTATCTCTCTTTGACAAGCTTCTACCCATAAGATAGAAACTACTTGAACATTCCCTAGCACAGAAGTGACAAGCCTAAGGACATACTCAGTGGTGGGATTCAACTAATTTAACAACCGGTTCTCTGCCCTAATGATTTCTTCCAACAACCAGTTTGCCAAACTGCTCAGAAATTTAACAACCAGTTCTCCCGAAGTGGTGCGAACTGGCTGAATCCCACCACTGGACATACTGCTGAACTACAAGTCCCATTATACCTTATCACGTTGGCCATGCTGGCCAATCAGCAATATTTAGAAAGTCAAAGGTTCCCAGCTATTCTGGGAAGTTTTGAATACAAGTGTCAAGGTTCCAGAAAAACCTCTTCTGCATAAAAAAAACTCAGAAGCCATTGTCTTTCAGAGTTCTTTACTAGCATGAGGAAACTGGCACACGATGAGTGAAATTCCAAAACTGAACTTCCGGATTCTTTTCCCAGTTATACAAACCCCAAGAGTCCCACCCCCCTGACCCCTTTGATGGTCACATGGTCCCACGTTCTCCCAGTTCATTCGAATATCTTTTCGCCACTCCTCCTGCAGATGTGAACACCATCCGACCTTGACCGCTTGAAGAATGTTACCATACCCCTCAACCCCCCTTCTTCCCCTCAGGGGAAAAATGTGGCAGCGTCTGGAACCCTAAAGTCTAGTATGGTTTCCAGGCCTGACAACAAGTAGTCCTCAATGTACAACATACATTGTTTCAAGCTACAACAACGTTGGAAAAGGTGACTTATGGCTAGTCCTTAGACTTAGAACCATTGCAAGCATTCCCAGGGTCACGTGATCAAAATGTGGTGCTTGGCCATTTCTATGTATTGATGATGGTTGCAGAGTTTTGAGACTTACACGATTGGCCATTTGCCATTTTCCCAGCCAGTTTTTGACAAGCAAAGTCAGTGAGGGGAAATCAGGTTGACTTAACATCTACATTATTCCCTTATCAACTGCAGGGATTTCGAAAAAGGGTCACAGAATTGAGCATGACTCCCTTAACCATCTTGCTTAGTGATGGAAATTCTGATCCCAATTGTGGATGCAATTTGAGGATTGATTGTAGACAATAGGACCTTAAGTCTGGATTGTAATTGCATGACACTGACAATGACTTCAAATAGGATGTTTGAAATGTATTAAGAGCCAGCTATAGCTCTGGAATTCTGTTGTTTGGTTTAGTTCATTCCCAAAGTTCACGTAGGTGGGAAAATGGCTCTTTAATAGGTTTTATTTTTATATTTCATTGGAATTAAACAGAGATAACAGTAGCAATAACACTTAGATTTATATACCACTTCGCAGTGCTTTACAGCCCTCTCTAAATGGTTTACAAAGTCAGTATATTGCCCCAAACAATTTGGGTCCTTATTTTACCTACCTCAGAAGGATGGAAGGCTGAGTCAACCTTGAGCCAGTCAGGATTGAACTGCTGGCAGTGGGCAGAGTTAGCCTGCAATACTGCATTCTAACCACTGTGCCACCAGGGTTCCTAATAGTCATAGCACTTATTTACACAATATTCATTTGCACAACAAGGATTACATCTTTAACTTTGCCTGTTCCGCTTCACTATAAATATATCTAGGTTCTAAAGCAGGTTTGCTTCTCTTTAGAAAAAGTAGAAGAACGAAGGAAGAGCACCGATGGTCTTCATGAACTCTACAAGACTTTGGAACAAGCCAGTTTGTCAGCCTTTGGAGAGCAACGTCCTTCCACCAAGCAGGAATTCCGGAGGTCCTTCGTAAAGAGATGCAATGACCCTGTCATCAATGAAAAGTTGCATCGCATCAGAGTACTCAAAAGTACTTTAAAAGTAAGAACACGTTATCCCTGTAGTAGATTCAGTGAAAGGGGCTGTAGCCAGGGGTGGGCTGCTGGGGGTTCGCAGGGGTTCAGGAGAACCTCTAGCTAAGAGTCTGTGCAGTTTGGAGAACCCCAAAATCCCACTCCTGGCTGACCCCGCCCACCCCACCCCTCCCACGAGTCCCCATGCGGCCCATTTTGGATGCAGGTAAGTGCAGGCTGTGGGCGGAGGCTTAGGGAGGGCGAAAAACGGGCCTACTGGAAGTTCGGGTCCGTTTCCAGCCTACAGAGGGCATCCAGAGCCTGAGGAAACCATTTTCGCCCTTCTGGAGCCTGGGGAGGACAAAAACACTCCTCCACCATGGTGCAGGAGGCCGACTAGGCCACGCCCACCATAACCACACCCACCCAGCAACCGGGCAGACAACCCCTTGCTAAAATTTTTGAAGCCCACCCCTGGCTGTAGCTTGTTATAATAACAACTGAGAGTTTTTCTACTTCTGAATCAGAGGAATGCAGAAAGGCCAATTCTCCATCTAGTGGCCATCTCTAGGTGCAAGCCAGGAGAAGGCCCGTTTGACCCATGAATGTTCACAAGACCTTGCTGCTCTCATTCAAATAGTGAAAGAGCTATTTCTATCGTCACATCACAAGATCTTCCCATTACGGCCTGGTTGAAACATCATGACACCAAGCCAGAAAAGGGCAAGAACAACTAAACTGGGGTGCGATAAGGGTCAGCAGAATTCAAGATGACATTATATATAACATTAGTGGGAATGTAATGACTCTAGGCCAGGGGTCTGCAAACTTGGCTCTTTTAAGACTTGTGGAGCTCTGGGAGTTGAAGTCCACAAGTCTTAAAAGAGCCAAGTTTGCAGATCCCTGCTCTAGGCTAATGATTCACTTGACTCCACCTTCCAGCTCTGCCTCCTCTTTTTCCTTCACATAACGACGATGCTGCTGCTTTCGTCATTCTGCTTGCTTCCCCCACCCATTTCACCCCAGACACTGTTGATTTCACCCCAAATGGATTTAAATGTTTGATTCGATTCATTCTTTTATCCTTGCTGTTGTCAACTTAATTGTTGTGTTTCATCCAATCTCACCTCAGCCGGGGTCTTCTTATCTGCTTCCGAACACGGAGGAATGTTCTAGTATGCCTCCCGGCCCCAGCCCTGGCTCCATGCCCAGACAGGCTGAAGAGGAAGAAATACCTCCAGCCCCCAGCTCTGGCTCCATGCCCAGGCAAACGGAGCAACTAGACCCCTCCCCCTCCTCCACAGCATGTGAGCCTGAGGGAGGTCAATTGCCAACAGCTGCAGACTGGAGTGACCCTCGCGTCAGAAGACTTGATAGGCGGAGGCAACAGAAGGAAGGGAGGGGCAGGCCTGGATAAGTGCTGAGTCATGGAGCCACACCCCATGGCCTATATAAAGGATCTGCTTTCTGGCATTCTCTGAGTCAGGCAAAGTCTAAACATATCTTGCTGAAGTCACTTTCTGGTCTCCTGCCTGCCCTGAGGACTTTGCTAGGACTTTGGCAGAGCTGCAGAGGCACGCCTGATTCGGATTTCCCTGACCCGGCCATCAGCGGAGGAGTGGGACACGACATTAATCTCATTCCTCTACATTTTTTTCCCACCCACTCCCTTTTCCTTGGGTTTTATTTCAAAGTTGAAGGGAGGGGATAGCATCAACCTTCAGAGATAGCATCAAGCCAAAACTAAAGTTCAAAATTAAATGAATAATAACGAACCATAAATCATGCACATGTCAAAAAAAAAAAAAAGCCCGATTAGATCGTGTAGCCTCAAGAATGCAGTTAGCTGGAAGGCTTCTCATGCTACTGCTATTCACAAAGTGGAGTGATTAAGCTATTATTTCTTTTCTTCTTTTAATGATTCCTTTTTTTCTGCTAAGATAAAGATGGAAAATACGAAGCAGGCTAAAAAAATCAAGGAAACTTCTGAAATCCCACAAATGAGGCAGTGCGGTTGCATCAGGGAGAGCCAGTTTAGTGTAGTAGTCTGGGCTAGAAATCAGGAGGGTATGAGTTCTAGTTCTGCCTCAGACAGGAAGCCAGCGGGGTGACTTTGGGCCTGTTACTCTCTCTTTTTCAGCCCTAGGAAGGAGGCAATACCAACCTTCTAGAGCAGGGGGTCTGCCACCATAAGCACTTGAAGAGCCATTTGGACCCGTTTCTCACAGAAAACAAAACATCAGGAGCCACAAAACCTGGGTGGGCGTGGCCAACTCAATGTCACTCACTTCCACCAGTCACATGACAACCCCCCCCCAGCCATGCCTACCCAGCCGGTCATTAGGGCAGAGAACCAGTTGTTAAAAAACACTAGGAATCACAAAATCCTTTTGACATCTTTCTCTCTCTCCCCTCCCTCCCTCCACAGCATGTGAGCCTGAGGGAGGTCAATTGCCAACAGCTGCAGACTGGAGTGACCCTCGCGTCAGAAGACTTGATAGACGGAGGCAACAGAAGGAAGGGAGGGGCAGGCCTGGATAAGTGCTGAGTCATGGAGCCACACCCCATGGCCTATATAAAGGACCTGCTTTCTGACATTCTCTGAGTCAGGCAAAGTCTAAACATATCTTGCTGAAGTCACTTTCTGGTCTCCTGCCTGCCCTGAGGACTTTGCTAGGACTTTGACAGAGCTGCAGAGGCACGCCTGATTCGGATTTCCCTGACCCGGCCGTCAGCGGAGGAGTGGGACACGACATTAATCTCATTCCTCTACTTTTTTTTCCCACCCACTCCCTTTTCCTTAGGTTTTATTTCAAAGTTGAAGGGAGGGGATAGCATCAACCTTCAGAGATAGCATCAAGCCAAAACTAAAGTTCAAAATTAAATGAATAATAATGAACCATAAATCATGCACATGTCAAAAAAAAAAAAAAGCCCGATTAGATCGTGTAGCCTCAAGAATGCAGTTAGCTGGAAGGCTTCTCATGCTACTGCTATTCACGAAGTGGAGTGATTAAGCTATTATTTCTTTTCTTCTTTTAATGATTTCTTTTTTTCTGCTAAGATAAAGATGGAAAATACGAAGCAGGCTAAAAAATCAAGGAAACTTCTGAAATCCCACGAATGAGGCAGTGCGGTTGCATCAGGGAGAGCCAGTTTAGTGTAGTAGTCTGGGCTAGAAATCAGGAGGGTATGAGTTCTAGTTCTGCCTCAGACAGGAAGCCAGTGGGGTGACTTTGGGCCTGTTACTCTCTCTTTTTCAGCCCTAGGAAGGAGGCAATACCAACCTTCTAGAGCAGGGGTCTGCCACCATAAGCACTTGAAGAGCCATTTGGACCCGTTTCTCACAGAAAACAAAACACCGGGAGCCACAAAACCTGGGTGGGCGTGGCCAACTCAATGTCACTCACTTCCACCAGTCACATGACAAACCCCCCCCCAGCCACGCCTACCCAGCCGGTCATTAGGGCAGAGAACCAGTTGTTAAAAAACACCAGGAATCACAAAACCCTTTTGACATCTTTCTCTCTCTCCCCTCCCTCCCTCCACCCTCTCTCTCCCTCTCTCTCTGTATCTCTACCCCGGCCGCTTCTCCATCCCCATTGTCGCCCTTACCTTCTCAGGCCAGGCAAGGAGTGACTGGGTGGGGAGGGGGAGGAGCGGGGCCAGCCAGTGGTGGGATCACCCAACAGGGAGCCACAGCAGAGGGCCCAAAGAGCCGCATGCGGCTCTGGAGCCGCAGGTTGCTGCCCCCTGTTCTAGAGAGACATGAATTCTTCTCCTCTGATGTTCTCCTGAAGTCAAACAAGGGCACCTGTGTTAAGATTTGTGACTTGTGTCTTCTAAGACAGTCATGATAGTTCAAAGCCTGGCTCATTGCATTGGGGTCAGAGGTGGTATTCAGCTGAATTCAGACCAGTTCGGGCGAATTGGTAGTGGAAATTGCGGTGGACCAGCTTACCCGCCCACCCGCCCTGGCTCTATGCTGTCCTATTTACGTTTTTGAGGCCGGGCACATGCGCAGAAGGCACGCGCACAAGCAAAGCACATGCACGGAAGGCCGGGCGCATTCGCGGAAGGCGTGAGCTTGCACGAAGCGAGCATGCACACACATGGCAAACCGGTAGTAACAAAATGTGAAAGCCACCGCTGATTGGGGTCATTTATATGTCTTCCTATGTCTGGACGTTCAGTGGTCCATTTGGCTTTCCATTAGGAAGCAATGTTAAGATTGTTGGACAGATGCCATTGGGTGCTTCTTAGAGCTGAGTCTTCTGGCTGGTAAATAAGTATGCACTAGTACAGAGGTGTCAAACTCAAGGCCTGGGGGCTGGATCCGGCTCGTGGGGTACTTAGATCTGGCCCACGGGGCCACCCTGGAAACAACGAAGGACCGGCTTGCGATGCTCTGTCAATGAAAATGGAGCTTGGGAGGCCTCCTGAGCTCCATTTTCACTGGCAGAAGGTTGCAGGAGGCTGTTGCAGCCAAAACTGGAGCTTGGAAGCTCATTTTCACTGGCAGAGCACTCGGCCACCATAGGCACCCTCAACACGAATGATGTCAAGCTGGCCATGCCCACCCTGGCCACGCACACCCTGGCCCCTCCAAGGTCAAACACAACCCTGATGCGGCCCTCAATGACATCGAGTTTGACACCCCTGCACTAGTAGGAGTGAGCTGTTCATAATATTTCTCTTTACTCTCACTAGTGCCTCTTGCCTTCGTAACAATGTTTTCTGTGTTCTCTCACTAGTGCCTCTTGCTTTCGTAAGGCCGGTAGTGCCATGTGGCTCAGAAGAGGAAGGCCAGCAAGTCGAAGTAGTTTTAATACATCCGCTTGTAATTATCAGGGATCATAACTTACTGGCATCTAACTTACTCGTATGGCAGCTGTGAAACCGTACAGGGGCACAGTATTCTGCTGTAGACTAGCCCTGGTTCTGATGACTTGTGTCAGTTTTGAAAGGCAATTTTCTTTTTGCTTCTTAACTGCCACATATTTTAGCTGGGGAAGTTGGGAGGGGTTGTTGTTGGAGCGGTAGAAAGTTAGTCATAACAACATTCCGTATTCAAGGACTTTTGCCTGCATTTGATGGAGACTGCCTGAAGACTGTATCCAATTGAGTGTGAAGAATTGATTGGACAATGTGATGAACTTGTGAGTGTGGGGCAGGGCTGTGAACTGGGTGTGGAAAACCTGGAAGCTTTCAGATTCGGGTTTTCCCAGCTGTGCCAACATGACATCTCTAATAAATTGCAACTTTGAGGAACCTCAAGCCTCAGAGCTTTAGTTCGTTGGGGGTGTTCCTTGGAACCCTGACATTAACCAAGTGGATGGAACATTAATTGGTGGGACTTTGGCCACCAGAATTGTCTCCTAGTCAACTGGAGGGTTTTCAAAAACCTAAAGTGGCCTCCAAGCCGAGAGTCATGACTAAGGATGGCAGCCAGGGGTGGCATTCACTTACTTTCCCTACCGGTTCACAAATGTGAGCATGAGTGCCCATTTCCGCGCATGCACCCGGCCTCAAAAATGTGCCTAAATAGGACAGCACAGAGCCTGAGCGGGTGGGCGATTGGTGGGCCCGGTCGCAATTTCCACAACCGTTTCACCCAAACTGACCCGAACCAGCTGAATACTATTTCTGGTGGTAGCTGAAGCTCCCCCATTTAGCTCCACTTAATTTCTAGAGTATGTTGTTCCTAGGACTGATTATTCCATTTGAAAATGTTCTCTTTTTCCTGATAGGCCAAGGAAGGAGATCTGGCCATGATCAACAACTTGCTCCACGAACCTAACTTGACGTCCAAGAAATTCAAAGAATGGAAAACAAAGAACTATGAGTTTTTTCTGGACATTTGTGAGTACAGCGGTGCTTTGAAAGCCCAGAACGGAGCTTCTGAACTCACCATTACGGCCTCTCTGCTCTCACACACACATTCCTTCATCGAAACCCACGTCTGACTACGCGAGGGATTGTCGTAGGAGGGCGGAGAGCAACCGGGGATGGGGGGAGGGAGGGTGGACGATCCCTTGTGACAAAACACTGTAACCCGTGTCAATAATGTATCCAGCTATATTGTAAATAGATTGGATAAGAATTTAGTACCATCGGATGCCTACTGCATTGCATGACCAGACGGACTTCTTTCTTTATTTTTTACTCCTCTTTTCTGGAATTACTTTGGGTTGTTTTCCAATTCTGCTTTAGTAAGAAGCAGCATAGAAGGACGAACGGGCATCAGACGACACAAAACTGCAGTATATTTATGAAACGCCAGTATACTTACCCGTATTTAAGGAAGAAGAAAAAAAAAACGCCTTGGAATTTAGTCCAGAGAATTCCTCTTTCTTTTATATACGTAGATATATTGCGCCTGCTCGTATCTATGTATATAAAATGGAACGTGAAAGCTGAGGTTTTATTTTTTTAAAATATTTCCAGATGTCCATCCTCATAAATCTCCCTCCCCCCTCCTTTTTTTTCCTGAAGAGTAGAAATTTTAAATATGAAAGTGGGGGGGGGAGAAAAGAAAA
Source organism: Ahaetulla prasina (assembly GCF_028640845.1). Taxonomy (NCBI): domain Eukaryota; kingdom Metazoa; phylum Chordata; class Lepidosauria; order Squamata; family Colubridae; genus Ahaetulla; species Ahaetulla prasina. The sequence goes on along the minus strand of NC_080549.1, from coordinate 15,990,418 downwards.
GAAAGGAAAAGAAAGGAGTCATCACTCCTAGAGAAAGAGGGTTTAACCATTCAGCATTTCCAAGAAACAACCAGGATTGTGAAATATAAAGAGAGCTTAGAAAGAAGTCTAGAAATGGAAAAGTTAAATCTCCCCCCCACTACTACCCCTTTTTTGGCGTGCCTTAAAGTATACAGCATTTATCCAAGAAAACCACTTGCTTTCTGTTTGAGCCTCTCCAGGCTCCAACACGCTGTCGAAATGCTGTGCTATTTTTACAAAACCGTGCCTGCTTTTCAGAAGACTGACCCGAGACGTGCGCGTGAGGGTGTGTGCACGCTTACACACCCGTATGTTAACATGGGAGAGAGAAGAAATTAAGGTACAAAAAACTGTTCGGGGGCAGGATTGCGTGAAATGCAGCTTCTGCTCACCTTCTGGGCCATCGCAAGTCGGTGGCCGAGAACATAAATAATCCGTAATTTCTGAAAATCGGTAGCTATTCCGGGTGTCAGCAATTGTCCACTGTGAATTGAAGGCCAGAAACCGACCAATGGCAAAATTCTGATCTTGTCTCTTTTGCAGCTTCAAGACAGAATAATGAAAAAAGAAGGCCAGACTGAACACCGATGGCTTTCTATATTTACACTGTGCTATTGAATAAAGATCCTCAGATTTCTGATTTGAGAACCTTTGCAATAAAAGAAACCTACATCCTGTCAAGGCATTATCACTGAACAGGGAGTTCAATGCCAGTAAGAGACATGGGTTCTCCTAATCACTCTTGATCCTTCTGAACCTGCCTCGTTGAGCAGGAACTCATTGTCCATCTCATGTTCATTCAAAAACAAGTGGAAGCCTCAATATGTTCAGGAACACTACTACTTCTGTTATTGTTAGTTGCGAAGTTGTGTCCGACCCATCACGACCCCATGGACAATGTTCCTCCAGGCCTTCCTGTCCTCTACCATCCTCTGGAGTCCATTTAAGATCACGCCGACTGCTTCAGTGACTCCATCCAGCCACCTCATTCTCTGTCGTCCCCTTCTTCTTTTTGCCTTCAATCTTTCCCAGCATCAGGCTCTTCTCCAGCGAGTCCTTCCTTCTCATTAGGTGGCCAAAGTATTTGAGTTTCATCTTCAGGATCTGGTCTTCTAAAGAGCAGTCAGGAGTACCAGTAATAATAATAATAAGCAAATCTCTGCCCTGCAGATGTTGCTGGATTGCAATTCATATTGTTCTCCAAAACCGGAGCTCGCCAAGGATCCATCCTAAAAGTTTCTAGTCAACTTTCAAAGAAGTAGGAGTAGAAAACTCTTGCATACCTCACTGCCCAGCATGGATAAGGGGTGAGCATTCAAAGCAGACCTTGACAGTAAGCAAAAAGGATATTAGGTGTAACGTTACCATTTTTTAATTTCCGCCTGACTCTGAGGATTAAAACTTAATTGGAAATATTCTAGACTATAGAGCACCATTTCTCAACCTTGGTGGCTTTAAGATGTATGGACTTCACAGCTTCCAAAGTTGGACTTCCAAACTCCAGTCATCTTACAGCCACCACAGCTGAAAAACATTGCCATAGAAGTTACATAGCCACAGATTGAAGAAACAGATTGGGGTCTCTAGAAGTAGCCTAACATATGGAGCCTACTAGAATGAGAATATATCTGCTGAATATAACTCCGCATTGGCAACAGGAAGGGCATCCGGCCAGTAAACACTCAGCTCCATTCAGTTGCCCACCCCACAAGGGATTATGGGGTCATTAAAAGAAGATGATGAAGCCTACTAGAGCTTTTTCAGAAAACTAGAATGCAGGTAATCCTCAATTTGCAACCATTCATTTAACAATTGTTCGAAGTTGTGATGGAAGTGAAAAAAGTGACTTATGACCAGTCCTTGCACTGATGGCTGTTGCAGTGTGCCCATGGTCATGTGACCAAAATTTGGCCACAAGGCAATCGGCAAGGTCACTTGTGACTTTCCCAGGAGGCTTCTAACAAGTAAAGTCAGTGGGAGAAGTGGATTGCATAACAATTGAATCATTTAGCAAGGGATGTTCCCGTTGTGGTCATAAGTCAAGGACCACCTGTTTTAAGAGTATTGGGATGCTACCATAGGCTCATCGGAGCATTATGGGAAAACTTCCGGAAGTCTATCCGCAGTCTAAATAAGTCTTGTTAGAAGGGCAACTTCCAATCATAAGCAGACGTTGAACAAGGAAGTTGGTACTTGAGACAGAAGACCTAAATTTCTACTCCAGATCAATAAAATTAAGCTAGTAATGGGCTGTTGATTGTCCCTTTTTCATTCCCTTTATTTTTTCCCAGATGCGCTTCTTAAAATCGAGCCCATTCAGGTTGGCTTCTTGTAAGGCCAAGCCTAACCTATGGATTTTAGACAACATAGAAGGATGAATTAAGAAGAGAAACATTCATTTAAGACACCCCTTGGTGTATACTGGTTTACACTGGGTCCCTTGCGAGCCTATTAGATGTATGCTGCAAGGAGATGGCCTCTACTTATTTAGGAAGAACTGACATCAAATTCTTACCAGAAGAGCATTTGGAAGTACAATGCTATGTTGTGAGTTTATTTGCTTTAAACCTTTTGCACCCTTCGGCAAAGCGGGTAGAGTTTTGATTGCATCATCATATCCATCCATCATATTGCCTTTTTGGATCATACCTTGAGACATTCCTGGCACATGAAAAAAACCTAACACCTTGACTACAGAGTTAGAAGTCCAAATGTTGAAAGCATTACTAGGATCAAACAGAACTCTGTTGGCCACCATCTGACCACCCGCTAGCCATAGAACATAGGTCAGATAACTTACTTAACTACCCTGTTTCCCCCCAAATAAGACATCCCCTGATAATAAGCCCAATTGGGCTTTTGAGCGCATGGCAATAAAGCCAAGCGCTTATTTCAGGGTTCAAAAAAATATAAGACAGGGTCTTATTTTGGGGAAAACAAGGTAAGTTAAGTTAAAGCCTTGGCAGGAATATTTGCACTGAACGATAAGCCTGGTTAGTTTTAAACTTGGTTGGCTTTTTGGGTTGGAATTTTGATGTCTGTGTTGAAAACCCAGGTTAGTTTTTCATTTAATAGATCAAGAACATTACATCCAGTTTTGGTCATCACACTATTAAAAAAAAGATGTTGAGACCTTAGAAAGAGTGCAGAGAAGAGCAACAAAGATGATTAGAGGACTGGAGGCTAAAACATATGATGAACAGTTGCAGGAACTGGGTATATCTAGTTTAATGAAGAGAAGGACCAGGGGAGACATGATAGCAGTGTTCCAGTATTTCAGGGGCTGCCAGAAAGAAGAGGTAGTCAAGCTATTCTCCAAAGCACCTGAAGGCAGGACAAGAAGCAACGGGTGGAAACTAATCAAGGAGAGAAGCAACCTAGAATTAAGGAGAAATGTCCTGACAATGAGAACAATTAATCAGTGGAACGGCTTGCTTCCAGAAGTTGTAGGTGCTCCATCACTAGAGGTTTTTAGACAATTGACATGTCTAGAATGGTATAGCATTTCCTGCCTAAGCAGAGGTTGGACTAGAAGACCTCCAAGGTCCCTTCCAACTCTGTTATTCTGTTAAGAACAAACTCACATGGGCTAATTTATTAACCAAATTAAGCATAGTATGTGAACATAACCACTGAGCAGTGGCACTAATGCCACCAGAGAAAAAATAGCAGCTGCAACCATGGCGTGGTAAGGCCAGATACCAGCTCCAGAGATAAAAACTTCTAGGATTTAAAGAGAAACATGTGAAATTTAAAAAGAAGCATATTTATAATGCCAGGGTGAAACTAGGGCCTGATTTGACAGAACAATTTTTGTTTGCTAAACCATGGTTTACTTAGTTGTAAACAAGCATTGTACCCTTGTCCTTTCCTTCCCTGAACACTTCAATCGTGGTTTATTAAACCAGAATAAACTGGCTTACCTAGCTTTATTCAGTCGGATGTATATCTCATTAGACCATGGTAACTACTTTGAAATAGGCAGATACAAGCTTCTGTCACAATCTATATCTATCAAACAGAATATGATAGCAGTTTGATATTGTGGTTTTGATATTCTGGTAATCTGTAATTCTAAGATTAAGGTAAAAGTATAGAAGGAAAGATGGTGTCATAAACCAGAAAAGGTAGAGATAGAGGGACAAAGATGGGGTTTATATGCCCCAATCTCAGTTTTAATATGTCTGAATCAGACCTTTTGACTCTTGTTTATTTAACAATTACTTTTCCAAAGAGCTTTTTTTTCCCCCTTTTGTAAACTACTTTTTGCTCTTAGAAAAAGAAAGCATCTACATTTTTTGGGCAAGTTTAAAAGCAGTATTTGATACACTGGTGATAATAGATTCTAGTGCTTCCAAAGAAGACGCTGAGGTAACTTCATCCCAAACCATGTGCTTCCCAAAATACGTTGCCAAAGGTTTATAAATCCAATGTTTGAGGGGGGTTTGTGTTTTTGTTAGTCTCTCACATGTCGGTCACTGTATAAATCTATGCAGATCAGCCTTTTTTAGAGAATAGCTGTACAAATTTGGAAACTCTGATCTTGGCAGCTAGATTGATTCCGCTTCTCTGTGTCTGCACTAACTCATTTCTTTGCATTAAGAGCTCACACAATCAATCTTTTCTCTCTCTCTCTCTCTCTTATTGAAAATGGCAATTTTATTGTTTATACAGTAGCAATCTTTCTCGATCTTAGCAGCTTTAAGATGTCTGGACTTCAACTCCCAGAATTCCCCAGCCGGCATAGGTAACACTGGACTATAGGATCCTGGACATGCATAGCAATCTAAATTTATGTCTCTTAAGATAAATGAACAGTATTCCTTCATCTCCATCTCTCTCTCTCTCTCTCCCTCCCTCTCTCTCTCTCCCCCTCCCTGCCTCTCCCCTCCCCTCCTCTCTAAATGCATTCCTACACAGGAATGAGAGTTCCCAGTTTTGTCAAAAAACATAATATTGCTGTTCTATTAAGAAACACCATATAACGGATCGAGCCTAAGGTTGTTGCATTTGGTTTCCACTAAAATCAGTGCTTTCAATAGCAGAGAAAATCTATGGTTCAGGGTTAAATTGTGGTTTTTGAGCTTGTCTGCTTGCAGGTGTTTCATTACCCGACTAGGCAACATCATCAGTGTGAGTGTGTGGGTTTTGCTACCAGGTTTTATTTGAGGGGCTGAGGGGTCCTTCTTGGTGGTTCCTTGATTAGACTAGTTGTCGTGTCCCATGAACGAGTCAAGGAAGTCCGTGGCAAACTTGGCAATGAAGCCTCTGCAGCTTGCCAAGTCCCTTTGAGGTTTATCAGGGCAGGCAGGAGTCCAAGTTGTGACTTCAGCGATAGGGTCCGGTATCAGCAAACTCGATAAGACTTTGCTTGACTCAAGGTTGGAATGACAAAAGCAGGTCCCTTATATAGGCTGTGGGGTGTGGCTCCATGACTCAGCATCTATCCAGGCCTGCCCCACCCCTCCTTCTGCTGGCATCATTTCTCAGATCTCCGGAAGCGAGGGTCCACCTACGCTGAATTGTCTTCAGCTGGATCTGCTGTCAGTAATTTCAGCACCTGGCTGGCTTCCTCTGACGGCTGAGCCAAAGGAACACACGCCGTATGAGTGAGGTTTATCGGGCTTGTTCGTTCACTCCTGGCATCCTCTCCGGGCATGGGGCCAGGGCCGGGGGCTGGAGGCATGACAGGCTGTTCATCTTCATTATCAGACTCGGAGTCTGATAAAAGACCCGGTTGGAGACGGGAGGGACCCGGCTGAGGAGAGGAGGGAGGACGAGTCACAACACTAGTGTTTTCTGCCTGTTCATTTGTCTAGTGGTGAGTCCTGCTTTTCTGAATATAGCCTGCTGGAGGGGTACTGTAGTTTGGTCACCTTCTTAATTTTTTTATTGTCTCCTGTGAACAGGAGATAATTATAATTTATGTTTCTATGGATGGATGGTTTAAGCCCGAGATTTCAGCGGAAATCAAATGCAAATGATTAAGATGAGCTACAGCTTGGTGCTATTTCATCTACACCAAGAAGCATCTTCCGGGCAAACATTTTAATCAAGAGCCACATTTTGTTGATAATACGGATGCATCTGAAACAAATAAGACTGTAAAGATAAAGGCCACAGGGATGAAATTGTTTGATTTCTTTTTGTTTTCTCACATATTTTGTTTTCTTCTTGTTTGTTGCTTAATTTTAATAAGTTTCATGATAAGATAAAAATACAAAATCAAACAGAAGTTAGAGAACTAAGAGAGGAAAGAAGGAAAATAGCAACTTCCAACTTTTTTCAGTATAGTAAGATACAAAAAAAAAAATACAAACTCAACCCTTTATTTTACAGTTCACAACATTTAAGCCATTTCTATAACAACAAATTCATTCTAATCATCAAAACCTAAAAGCAAAGTTTCTCTTTTTTTTTCATTTTTAAGCAAAAAGTCCAGAAGTGGTTTCCAAGTAGAAACAAAACAGACCTAAAAAGGTCCCTTCCAACTTTGTTAATCTATTAAATTCTTCTCTTTGAATAAAGAGAAGCCCATTTTGCCATCTCCATTCATTCCATCGCTTTCACCTTCCGCTCTTCCATTGTGGAAATTGGTGTGTTTTTCCATCTTTGCACATAGAAGATTCTCGCCGCTTGTTAACATATAGAATAACAAAGTTCCGAGTTTTCTTTCAAGTTCTTTGTCCATCAAACTTGATGATTAAAAGCGCCTTCTTTGCAGTTGCATTTCCAACTTTAAAACTCCTTTATACATTCTTGATAGTTTCTCAGGAGTTAAATACCAATGTTAGACACCTTCTTTTCTTCTTTTCCATCACACCCTTTTCTTTCATCCTCTCCCTCTTAAACTCCTAAATGGGCAGGGACGGAGAGATGGCTAGAAGCTGATCTGAATGTTTCTAAGACCATGAGTTGTTTCTAAACCTTCTTAAAGTCTTATTTAACTTCCATCCTTAATGTCTTCCAGTAGGATACCTGTGAAGTGTGACTTAAGTGTCATGAAAACCTGAAATAGGCATTCACCTCACGTGAATCCATTCAGGCCCAACATTTGTGCAATTGTAGTGAGTGGTAGAAAACTCAGATCAAATTTGGTTGTGTGTTTTTGTCCCGTTGATGGAAGCAAAAAAGTAGTTCTCTGATACATACATCATATGTATTCTCAGGCAAAGAAAGCTGAAGCAGTTCAATTAGATACATCTGCACTCAAATATAAACCATGCTACGTTGGATTTCAACAGTCAAAATCTTCTTCCAAAGAATCCTGAGAAATGTAGCTTTGTGAAAACATTGATTGTCCCGTGGTTGGATTCGCTCATCGTACGAAACCCTGAATCCACAGTAAACATGGCTGGATTTGCACAATATATTAAGGCTGTTGCTTCCTTATACCTAACATCCTTGGGATCTGTTTTTTTGTTTGTTTGTTTTGTTTTTGGGGTGTTTTTTTTTTTTTACTGTATCTCCACTGCATTCCTCTTGTCCTCAGTCTAGGACAGGGGTCTCCAACCTTGGCAACTTTAGGACTTGTGGACTTCAACTCCTAGAATTCCACAGCCAGCTTTGCTGTTTGGCTTTGAGCGAGCGAGCTATCAACAACAAATGTTCATGCTAGCTAGGATAACCTTCTACACTATTAAGGATGAGTGGAGTGCAGTGCAGGAGTGGAGAAAGCCGTTAAACCATGTTTCGTGGTTGATCAGAACAAATTGCTGGTTTCTTGCAACATGCTAAGCCCAACCAAACCAAATAGTTGCTTAGAAGACGAAATGAACCACTCCTAGGTTAGTCTGGTTCTTGGGAAGAAGCCTGACAAATGGATCCGATCTGTCCCAAAAGATGTGACTTGAAAGTTGTTAAGAAGAGGAAGAGAAATTGAGGAGAGAGCTCTTTGCTAGAGTTGTGCAGGCTCTCATAATGTCTAGAGCCCAGCACCACTCTGCTGTTCCGCCAATGAATGGAGTCCAACTTTTTTCAAAGTTCCCTGTCTGCCCGAACAAAGATGCCACTGCTTTAAAGAGTCCCAAGAGACTCTTTAAAGCAGCGGCATCTTTTCTTCAGGCTTCATTGTCAACATGTGCACAGCCTTCCTATCTGCACTGATAAATAAGCATCCTTCCACCTTTGACACTGAAGCTGTATTAGCAGAACACTTTGCTTCGTAACACCATTCGTTGCTGGTCCATAGGTAACCTCGCCTGATTTATTAAATAGCAAATCAATACGAATTTTTTTTTGTTTACAAATAGAGAGCTTTTTAAAGAATATAATGCTTAAATGTATGAAAAAAAATGTATGACACCATTGTACTAAGGCCCGCACTTTACTTGCATATGAGCTTTGAAATAGGCTGTTGTCTTATTTTTATTTTATTTTTTTCAGTTTTCAGGGGTTGAAGTAGCCACAAGCTGGTACTAAATTTCTGGTTCTCAAGCTGTAGTTTTTTTTAAAAAAAAATGTCTCAGGAGACACATCGGCATTTTAAAGAAAGTTGAAGGTGGTAAGAGAGAGAGAAAGAGACAATGCTTTCACTGTGGTTTCTGTACCAATTTGTCATCTTGAGACAACGAGAAAAGTTGAGGCTGTAACTTTCTACATCCATCTGGGCTTATAGACCACCGATATTCTTACAATACCTTCCGTCATTATGGTGCAACCTGGCCATACAACGTGTGGCTATGTTTTGATGGCCATATTTTGCTAGACCTCTAAACTGTGGTTAGGGACATCATCCTCTGTTTTAATTTTGATACCCAACTTTTCCAACCATGGCTTGAGTCATCCTCCTAAATGACTTACAAATCACAGTTTGGCCCTATTTACCATAGAAGGCGGTTTTAACTTGGTTGTCCCAGCAAACCATGGCTTAACCGAACCCAAAAAGTAAGGAATTAGGCCTGGAAGAGGCAATATAAGGGAATTTGTATTCAACAGTAAATTCAAAAATAGAGTCCTCACTTTGCCAATGATTCAAAATATATATTTGTTTAAATTGAACTGTGGTAATGGAAGAAGGGTGTTTTTGGTTTAAGCGTGGGTTGTATTAAATGTAAGGTTGTCTTCCTTGAATATACAACAGTACCTATGACATTTAACATTTTCCAAACCACAGAATGAAAACAAGAAAAATAATGCATAGGGGGTTTGTTTTTTCTACCACCACCTTCAAACCTCTCTAAAATAGCGACTGATTTCCTGCCAGCCAAAAATCCGATAAATGTCATTTGAGGCAGAAATCTCCGGTTGATGCTAATGTCTTGTTGGCTGTGCTAAGAGAGCTCCACAGTCTTTTCTTTTGTAAATAATGAACAGTCTTACAATTTCCGTAGCAATAGGAGGTTTTAAGCCAACCTTGGACTGTTTTCAAACAACAATTTAACATTCTTGAGCGCCTTGTATTTTAAAAGAAAAGAAGAAGAAGAAGAAGAAAATACGGAGAACAATTGCCTTCTGAAGATGAGGCAGCACTGTTATTAAACCCGCTATAGGATACGTTTGTTCATTTCTAAGTCTTTTGTCACTGATCAATATGTTGTTTGTAGAGAGAATCCCCCCCCCCAGTTGGATGTACTTTTCCCATAAACTGGAAGAACCGAAGAAAAGCTTACAGGGATGGGACATCTGTCAGGGTGACCTTAACTCCAGCCCTGTTTTCCTTAAAAGCTGTGAAAGAGAATTCAAAAGGTGATAGCCAGTTATAAACAGGGGTGGGGGGGATCAACCAGCCCCATTACACCTTTCCTTTTGCCTTGTTGTTTGAAAACATCTGTGCTGTCCACAGCTCCACTGAAAATGGGGATGATGCAGGGGTGAAATCTATTTACCTTCCTTACCGGTTCGGAAGTGCATGCATCGCGTGCATCACATGCGCCCACACGCCCTCTGCGCATGCGCAAAACCTTTCTGCGCATGCGGACAGTGTACAAAACCAGTTAAAACCAGGAAGTATAACGACAGCCGGGCAAGTGGGCATAGCCTCGCACCGCGATTGCTATCGGTTCTCCGAACCACCAGCCAAGATTGCCACCGGATTGAGCGATCCGGTCCGAACCGGGAGCATTTCACCCCTGGGACGACGTCAACCATCATTTGTGTCTTTTAAAGTCCATTCCCCATTGATCTCAATGGGATCTTGTTTCCATAGGTCAGCATCTATGGGATTGCAGTATCAGACCACCAAAATTAAATTTCAACCTCTGGATAATTCAGATTGTTCTGTGTTTTTGGTTTAAGTTTTCCAAGTTCACGAAAGTCTTTTTAATTCTCCTCGCTCTATGTCAAGAAGCAATCACCAATTTGTAGAAGCAATGAATGTTCCTTCTGTTTAGTTTTGTTTTTAGGGGGTGGGGTGGGGTGGGGGTAAATAATAATATTTTTTGGTGTGTCCTTGGCTGCATTTCTTTCTTTTTTTTTCTACCACAGATTAAATGTTAAATTTTTTGTGTGTCTACAATGAGAATTTATGAATGGACCATGAGAATTTATGAATGGAAATAAAATTCACTGTGTGTTTTTCACTGGGCATATACCTCATGGTACATTGCACAGACGTGTAAGTTGTAAGTTGCACTGCAACATTATAAAAGGAACATATTGCTCTTTTTTCAAAGATATTAACTTATTTAAAAAATATATAGAGACTGTATATTATTGAAAAAGGACATTTATTCTTCCTAAATTGAAAAGTAACTTTTGTTTTGGGAAAAGTTGTAAAACTTCAGTTGTACATTGGACTTCAATAAACGGAATTCTCTGCATTTCAAAGATTCGTCTTTCCTTCCTTAGCACTTTAGGTCCTTGAAGAAGAAAACAGAGGCTTTGTTCCTACAACCCATTTGTCAACCACCGGAGGTAGTCCTCAACTTACAACAACCAAGACCAGAATTTCTGTTGCTAAAGAAGAGCCATACCCAATTTTAAAGCCTGTTTTGCCACCGTTGATAAACAAATCATTACAGCTCTTAAGTAAATCATATGGTCATTGCAGTTGTTAAGTGAATCGTACGGTCATTAAGCAAAACCAGCTTGCCCCATTGACCTTACTTCTCCGAAGCCAGCTGAGAAAGTTGGAATTAGCAATCCCAGGACCTGAGATTTTTGCAACTATGCTAAATACATACCCATTGTCCGAATTTTGCTCACAGGACCATGGAGATGCTATGATGGTTATAAACCCAAGAACCAGTTGTAAGTCATTTTTTTCAGTGTTGTTGTAACTTTAAATGGACACTAAATGAATGGTTGGAATTGAGGGCTACCTCTATTACATGTTGAAGATTTAAGCTTATAATTTTAGTTTGTATATTAAACGACTATGGAAGTGTAGAAAGTTAGCATCCACCTCTCTCCTAGAAGAATGAACTATTTTGAGAAATATTAAAAAGGCAGAATGTTATATTTCAACTGGATGAGAAAAGAAGAAATGTGCTCTTGGAAAGCAGCCCCCACCTTCCTTAATAGCTCACAGCAGATGTCAGCATTTAAGAGATAAAGAGAGAGCTAGCTCTATTCATAAGCAAATTCGTTGCAGCAAATGTACAAAGGTAGGATTAGCTCTCAGCCATAATAGGAATTGCCCAACGAGCCCCTTCATTGCATCAGCCCAAACTTCAATCAAACGTAGCTCAGACCAACTCCTAATAGGAAACAGTCAATATAAATCGTAAGGATACCAGCAACAAGGTTACAAGTTGTTTAGTCATAAGTGGAAGGAGATGGGTGATGGGAACGATGAGAAGATTAATAGTAATGCAGACTTAGTAAATAGTTTGACAGTGTTGAGGGAATTATTTGTTTAGCAGAGTGATGGCGTTTGGGAAAAAACTGTCCTTGCATCTAGTTGTTCTGATGTGCAGTGCTCTATAGCATCATTTTGAGGGTAGGAGTTGAAACAGTTTATGTCCAGGATGTGAAGGGTCTGTAAATATTTTCACAGCCCTCTTTTTGACTCGTGCAGTATACAGGTCCTCCATGGAAGGCAGGTTGGTAGCCATTGTTTTTTCTGCAGTTCTAATTATCCTCTGAAGTCTGTGTCTGTCTTGTTGGGTTGCAGAGCCAAACCAGACAGTTATGGAGGTGCAGATGACAGACTCAATAATTCCTCTGTAGAACTGGATCAGCAGCTCCTTGGGCAGTTTGAGTTTCCTGAGTTGGCGCAGAAAGAACATTCTTTGTTGTGCTTTTTCGATGACGTTTTTGAAGTTAGGTGCCCATTTTAGGTCTTGAGATAAGATAGAATCTAGAAATTTGAAAGTCTCTACTATTGATATTGTGTTGTCTAGTATTGTAAGAGGTGGTAATATGGGAGGGTTTCTCCTAAAGTCCACCACCGTTTCTATGGTTTTGAGTGTGTTCAGTTCCAGGTTGTTCTGTCAATCTGCATTAACTTTTTAAGAGATGAAGTGTGGTTTAGAGAACTGGTGAGTACAGACTGGCAAATCTTTTCTCCTCTTCGTAATCATTGCTTTCTTTACGTCGCACGATATGGCGGCTCAAGGTCTGTCCCTGCTGGATTTCTGCCTGTCCTGTAGTTTTACTTTGATTCACCGGATATACGATCACAAAAGTGTTTCTTGAACGTTTTCCTCTATGTTAGCTTGGGGTTAGATTATTTGGTATTCGCCAGATTAAATATTTTTTTTTATTTTTTTTATTTTATTTTGTCACAACAGTATACACAAGCATCAACATAAAACAACAACATATCATATAAGCATATATATGAGCAAAAGTATGCAATAACTATATTAATTTTATATAATGAAAGGAAACAATAGGACAGAAACGGTAGGCACTTTTGTGCTCTTATGCACGTCCCTTATAGTCCTTTTAGGAATGGGGTGAGGTCAATAGTAGACAGTTTTTGGTTAAAGTTTTTGGAATTTTGAGACGAGACCACAGAGTCAGGCAGTGTGTTCCAAGCCTTAACAACTCTGTTACAAAAGTCATATTTTCTGCAATCAAGATTGAAGCGGTTAACATTAAGTTTAAATCTATTGTTTCCTCTTGTATTATTGTGATTGAAGCTGAAGTAATCTTTAACAGCAAGGACATTGCAATAGATGATTCTATGTGTTAAACACAGGTCTTGTCGGAGTCGGCGGAGTTCTAAATTTTCTAATCCCAGGATTTGAAGTCTGGTGGGATAAGGTAGTTTGTTGTTTTCAGAGGAGCGGAGAACTCTTCTTGTGAAATATTTCTGGACGCGTTCAATTGTATTAATGTCAGAGATGTGGTATGGGTTCCAGACAGGTGAGCTGTATTCAAGAATAGGTCTAGCAAATGTTTTGTATGCTCTGGTTAGTAGTGTAGAGTTTTTGGAAAAGAAGCAACGCAAACTTAGGTTTACAATTCTTAGAGCTCTTTTTGCTATGTAATTGCAAATTAAAAATATGCAGTTATTTAAATTAAATAGCTAAATATTTTTTTAAATAACTACATAGTTTTTTAAATTAAAACTACATAGTTTTTTAAATTAAAAAACTATGTAGTTGCAAATTAAAAATTCATTCTTCAAACTTCGTTTTTTAATAAAATGTTTTTCATAAAAGAACTGTTTTATGAATAAAAAGAATTGTGAGAAGACCTAACATTGTTTCACATTTTTTTTGCCAGCATTTTCAATATTCAGCAACCAATTACGATTTCGCGGACCACCCCTCCGTCCCCTCAGTCCTGGGACAACACATTAAGAAAGACTGGACTACAGCACCCATTACTTGCAGGAACATGATGGGAGCTGTAGTCTAACAAGGTTAAGAAACCAAGAAAGAAAACTAGCAACAAAACTCCTATTCACGTTCACCCCAAACACCAGGGACTGGAAACTTATTTTTAGCTCAGCATATTTCAATTTTGGCAACTTTTAAGAGGTGTGGACTCCAACTCCCAGATTTCCCCAGCCAGTGCTGGTTAGGAATTGTGGGAGTTGGAGTCCACATATTTCTTAAATTTGCCAAGGCTGTAAAACAGGGGTCTCCAACCTTGGCAACTTTAAGCTTGGAGGACTCCAACTCCCAGAATTCCCCAGCCAGCTTTGCTAGCTGTGGAATTCTGGGAGTTGAAGTCCTCCAGGCTTAAAGTTGCTAAGGTTCTGGAGACCACTGCTGTAAAACACTTTTGTTTTGTTCTGTTTTGAATTCTTAAGACCTTTATTTAAGAGATGCTTGCAGTCTGACGTGAAAAAAATCAGGTGTATTCATACAAGTTAAAAATGAGGTAAAACACTGTTTTAAGCCTCCCCACAGCAGTTGCACCATGCTCCTGGGGCATCATGGGAGCTGTAGTCCCGCGCGGGAAACTCTGCCGGTTAGGGCGTCGCTAAGGGGGAAAGAAAAGAAACACCGTCTGACGTCACTCCAACGCGGCTTCTCCGCTCCACCAATCCTAGGTCAGCTTTCCTGAAGCCCCGCCCTCTTCCGGGTTGGGCGCCTCCCACGCGAAGAGGTGGAGCCAAAATGGCGGCCAAGGTGAGTGGCTGCGTCGCGCCTCTCCGGTCTCCGATTCCGGCGACTTTCGAGGCTGCTGGAAACCCTTTTTTCTTTTCTTTTTTCTTTCCTTCCTTCGTTTCGGGATCCACGACGGGGCCTCCCAGCGTTTGAAGGAGCCCTTTCCTGCTTTTCAACTGAAAACAGTGGTTGTAGGTTGCAAAGGGTGTCCCTGAGCATGTGCAGAATTCCCTTATCCTGCGGGGCCGTTGAGTCGGCCAACGGCGCCCCTTTCTGATCTTCGCTCTTCTCGCCCCGCCAGCCACGAAATAGGAGGTTTTGTCCTGCAAAAAAAAGAGAGAGAGAGAGACCCCAAAAGGGGAGGAGGGGTGGAAAAGGCGAGTGGACCTCTGAGCATGTGCAGAGGGATTTTTCTACTACAAATCCCTACTACAGTCATCGCCCCTTCCTTCTCTGAATGTGGGGATGTGAAAGAAAGAAGAGTTGAGGAAGGGTGGGCAAAAATTTGTTCCTTTGCATCCCTTCCCAAGCTTGGCTCCATTGGTAATTCTTGTTTCGGGCGTTGCTGAAGCTCCTGGGCAAGCGGAGCATGTGCAGAATGCCCTTCCATTGTGAAATCCCACTGATGCTGCCTCCAGATGTAACCCAGCATCCTCGGGATGTTTCTGAGATCCCTGGCCAAACTGCACTCCCTAATAGAATAGAGTTCTTTATTGGCCAAGTGTGATTGGACACACAAGGAATTTGTCTTCGGTGTATATGCTCTCAGGGTACATAAGGAGAATAAAAATACATTCATCAAGAATAAAAAGATAACAACGCTTTGTGATAGTCAAGGTTACTAATAAGCTATCAAACTGTACTAGGAAACAAAAACAATATAATTGAATGATACAAGCAACATGGTTATAGCAATAACTGGGAAGAGAGAGATACTAGTAAGGAAGAGAAGAATAATTGTAATACAGTCTTAGTAAGTGTTGTGTTAAGCAGAGTGATGGCATTCGGGGGAAAAACTGTCCTTGTGTCTAGTTGTTTTGCTGTGCAGTGCCCTATAGCGTCTTTTTGAGGGTAAGAAATATATAATATTATAGTGTATATATATATATAACATATATAATAACCCTAAGAACCACACACTGCATATAGAATAGGAGTAGAATAGAATTCTTTATTGGCCAAGTGTGATTGGACACACAAGGAATTTGTCTCCGGTGCATAAGCTCTCAGTGTACATAAAAGCTGTAAGTGATAAATCATGAACACTTAATGATAATCATAGGATACTAAATAAGCAATCAACATAAATCATACTAGGAAACTAAATAAAACAATATAAAATAGTAAAGATACAAGCAACAAAGTTATAGTCATAAGTAAAAAAGGAGATGTAATAGAAAAGATAATAGTAATACAGTCTTAGTAAATAGTTTTGACAGTGTTGTGGGAATTAGTTGTTTAGCAGAGTGATGGCATTCGGGGTGGGGGGGAACTGTTCTTGTGTCTAGTTCTGGTGTGCAGTTTCCTATAGCGTCGTTTTGAGGGTAGAAGTTGAAACAGTTAATGTCCAGGATGTGAGGGGTCTGTATATATTTTCACAGCCCTCTTTTTGACTCGTGCAGTATACAGGTCTTCAATGAGAGGCAGGTTGGTAGCCATTGTTTTTTCTGCAGTTCTAATTATCCTCTGAAGTCTGTGTCTGTCTTGTTGGGTTGCAGAGCCAAACCAGACAGTTATGGAGGTGCAGATGACAGACTCAGTAATTCCTCTGTAGAACTGGATCAGCAGCTCCTTGGGCAGTTTGAGCTTTCAGCATATCCTTCCCCCACTTGGTGCTTTCTAGATTATACATCCCATCTTCCCCAACCTGACCCTGTGGGAGTTGCAATGAAGCATGGCTGGGAGACACCTAGCAAAACCACATTGAAGCTGGAAACCCCTTACACCAGTTTTTTTTTTCAACCTTGGCCACTTAAAGTGTGCGACTTCAACTCCCAGGAAATCTCCAGCTAGTGTGTGAAATTGTGTATAGTGAGCAATTTTTTTAAAAAAAAAAGTGCAGAATTTGCTGTTCAAGCATTCACATCCGTGTTCATATCATCTCTTTCAACAAAAACAACAATTGGCTTTTGTAATATTTTTTCTCTCCAGTCTCTTCAATGAATTCAATATAGTCCAAATAGTGAAAGGACTACCATAGTAGGCACTAGATTGGGGAAAGTTGCTTTTAAAATTTAGAACGCAATTTATTTTGTGGATCACTTGCACCAGATACTTTAGGTAGAATGTAAAACGAGACCATAAGACTATGGTATAAAAAGTACAATTTGGTCTGGACTCTTCAGGGTTTAAATGTTGTTTTTTTTTTTTTATTTGCATTTATATCCCGCCCTTCTCCGAAGACTCAGGGCGGCTTACACTATGTCAAGCAATAGTCTTCATCCATTTGTATATTATATACAAAGTCAACTTATTGCCCCCAACAATCTGGGTCCTCATTTTACCTACCTTATAAAGGATGGAAGGCTGAGTCAACCTTGGGCCTGGTGGGACTTGAACCTGTTTGAGGTGGCCTCTCACAGCCATTGTGATATTGATGATATAACACAAAATCCCCAAATATCCGTGTTAATTAGCACCTCGTCATTCTAGGTGCTTTTTTCCTGCAACTTTTCCCTAGCTCTGTGTCTGTTTTGAAAAGCTGGGAGCTGAGGGAATCTGTTAAGAATCCATATTTTATTATGTAGAAAGACCGTAGTCGCTGCTCATCAAGGAAAGGTTATAACCGCGTGTCAAACTAGAGCCCTATTCTGCTAATTTGTTTTAAAACTCACAAAATTAGCGTTGGGCTTTATATTCCGCAAGTTCCTATTTTCGGGGATTAAGGTGTTTTCAAGATGCCGTTCTGTGTTTTGACTCTTCTAAGTTAGGGGTGTCAAACTCGATTTCATTGAGGGCCGCGTCAGGGTTGTGTTTGAACTTGGGGGGGAGGGGGGCTGAGGGGCGTGGCCAAGATGGGCATGGCCAGCTTGACGTCACTCATGTTGGGGCGCCTGTGGCGGCCCAAGTGCTCTGACACTGAGCTTTGATTTCACTGGCAGAAGCGCCATGGGGTGGCCCTTTGCGGTTTCTAGGGTAACCTCACGGATCTAAGTAACCCACGGGATGGATCCAGCCCCTGGGCCTTGAGTTTGACACCCCCATTCTAGGTGTTTTCCTTTTGAACCTTTTCTAAAACATGTAGTTTTACCAGATTATTTGTTTAAACATCATTTTTTTCAGCCGCTGCTGATGTCTTGACAGGATATCGTATACATTTCAGGTGTACACGCTTTTTCCCCCCCCTCCCCCGGTAAACGATGTAGCCCCTTTGTTAATCATTTGGTTTCATGCCAGCAAAAAACAAAAAAGAATAAGAATCAGGTGCTTCTTTAAATGTGGATCAGTACCAGTGCTTGTTACAAATGCTTCTAGAACTTTTGTGGAATCTAGAATGAAATGACAGATCCGAGTAAAATACAGCCGATGCTGTTATACTTGTATGAAGCCCTTCAAGTTGCTGTGATTGACAATAGTAGAATAGCGGTAGCAATAGCACTTAGACTTATGTACTGCTTCACAGTGTTTTACAGCCTTCTCTAAGCGGTTTACAGAGTCGGCATATTGCTCCCAACAATCTGGCTCCTCGTTTTACCCATCTCGGAAGGATGGAAGGCTGAGTCAACCTTGCATCTGGTGAGATTTGATCTGCCAAAGTGCTGGCAGCAAGTGATCAGCTAGAATAGAATAGAGTAGAGTAGAGTAGAGTAGAGATTAGAATGGAATGAAATGGGATGGGATGGGATGGGATGGGATGGGATGGGATGGGATGGGATGGGATGGGATGGGATGGGATGGGATAGGATAGGATAGGATAGGATAGGATAGGATAGGATAGGATAGAATAGAATTTTTTATTGGCCAAGTGTGATTGGACACACAAGGAATTTGCCTTGGTGCATATGGTCTCAGTGAACATAAAAGAAAAGATACGTTCATCAAGAATCATAAGGTGCAACACTTAATGATGGTCATAGGGTACAAATAAGCAATCAGGAAACAGTATCAATATAAATTGTAAGGCTACAAGCAACAAAGTTATAGTCATGCAGTCATAAGTGGAAGGAGATGGGTGATGGGAACGATGAGAAGATTAATAGTAGTGCAGACGTAGTAGCCTGGAGTAGCCTGCAGTACTGCACTCTAACCATTGCGCCACCGCGGCTCATCAGAATAATAATGGGTGGGTGTAGACCAGCGGCCCTCAGTCTTTTGGGCACCAGGGACCCGTTCCCTGGAGAGAGGTTTTTCCAGAGATTAGAGGGGCATGGTTTCATGTGCTACCTGAATCCCACGGGTGGGGCTTCACTTGTTTGCGTGGTCTGGCTTCTGACATATCCCAGACCAGTGCCGGTTCACGGACCAAGGGTTGGGGACCCCTGGTGTAGACAAATTATTTGTCCATACTTTCTTTTGGGTCTCACTCCCTTGCTTGCATTGATTCCTTTTAGATTATTTTAATCAAAAATAAAGAAAGGTCTACTCCAAAGCCAAGTTGTTGTGGTCCACCAGTAGCCTGCAGAACTGGCAAGGGAGTCAGACAGTGATGAGGCTGAGGAAGAACATGGGCCAGTCCTGGAGGCTGGGGAAGGCCCAGATAAGGGCTCTGCGTCTGGAAAACGCCCTGAAAACAGCCCAGAAAATGGCTCTGCAAAGACCAGAAGAGCAGCTGGCGATGGCGCACATACCCGTAGAGAGGGCTCTGCGTGCCACCTCTGGCACGCGTGCCATAGGTTCGCCATCACGTCTCTAGAACTAAGGAGAAAGTTCCTAACAATGAGAACAATTAACTATTGGAATGGCTTGCCTTCAGAAGTTGTGGGTGCTTCATCACAGGAGGTTTTTAAGGAGAGCCTGGACAGCCACTTGTCTCAAATTGTATGGGGTCTCCTGCTTAAGCTCGTTGAACTAGAAGACCTCCAAGGTCCCTTCCAGCTCTATTCTGATTGATTGGATGAAAAGAAATCCTTCTCTTACAAAACGTTAATGTATAGATTGCCCTTTACTTGTGCTTGAGCCTCTGGTGGCTCAGACTGGTAAGATAGTCTGTTATTAACAACAGCTGCTTGCAATTACTGCAGGTTCAAGCCCCACCAGGCCCAAGGTTGACTCAGCCTTCCATCCTTTATAAGGTAGGTAAAATGAGGACCCAGATTGTTGGGGGCAATAAGTTGACTTTGTATATATATACAAAAGGATGAAGACTATTGCTTAACACAGTGTAAGCCGCCCTGAGTCTTCGGAGAAGGGCGGGATATAAATGCAATTTTTTTTAAAAAAAATCACTTTTGTAAGCCCTATTTCGGACATTCTGGCAAAGATGGAGAAGAAACCAGGATGGAGCAGTTCCTTGGGCCTCTCTTTCTTATTCCCAGTGAGCTATTGCTAAAAATGTAAAATGCGGTCTTACTTTCTCTAAGTAACTTCTATGTCGAATCAAAGCAGGTCTTCCATTCCTTCGCAGGAAGGAAGGAAAACACATAAGAGGAAAAGGAGGGAGATGCAGGGGTGGGCTGCTGGGGGTTCGGGCGAACCTCTAGCTAAGATTTTGTGCAGTTCAGAGAACCCCCAAATCCCACTCCTGACTGCCCCCCTGCCGCCCCCCCCCCAGGAGTCCCCATGCAGCCCAGTTTTGGATGCAAGTAGTTGCAGGGCGTGCACAGAGGCTCAGGGAGGGCAAAAAATGGACCTATTGGAAGTTCGCCTCCAGAGCCTGGGGAGGTCATTTTCGCCCTCCCGGAAGCTCGAGGAAAGCCTCCGGAGCCCAGGGAGGGTAAACCACCCCCCCACTGTGGTGCAGGAGGCTGACTAGGCCACGCCTACCATGGCCACGCTTACCCAGCATGCTTACCCGGGCAGAGAACCCCTTGCTAAAAATTTTGAAGCCCGCGTCTGGGGAGATGCCCACTGAAAAGCAGTGCAATGTTGTGGTTAAGATGTTGGACTGGTCCTGAAGAGACCGAAAACTTGAACTTAGAAACCCCCCTGGGTGTTTGTTGTCTAGCTGGTGTCTCACTTCGACCTACCTCACTGGAGTATTGGAGGAAACAGGATTAGGGGACTGCCAGGCATGCTGCCTTAATCTCATGTAAGAAAGTAGGATGTAAGTCTAGCAAGTAAATAAATAATGCCTTCGTTTATCATCACATTTCTCCAGCCTAGAAAGAGGCCTTCACCTTAAATCCAATGTATGATCCTTCCTATCCTTTCCTCTACCTTTTTTTCCTTCTTTTTTTTTTTATTTGCATTTATATCCCGCCCTTCTCCGAAGACTCAGGGCGGCTTACACTATGTCAAGCAATAGTCTTCATCCATTTGTATATTATATACAAAGTCAACTTATTGCCCCCAACAATCTGGGTCCTCATTTTACCTACCTTATAAAGGATGGAAGGCTGAGTCAACCTTGGGCCTGGTGGGGCTTGAACCTGCAGTAATTGCAAGCAGCTGCTGTTAATAACAGACTGCATTAGTCTGTTGAGCCACCAGCCACCTTCCGCTTTTCTCTTTTTCCTTCTTTTTCATTTCACAGCTGATCACGCCAGTGCAGGGATGTCCAAACTTGGCCCATTGGAGAGTGGCGGACTTCTCCCCAGCCAGCAACTTGCTCATATTTATAGTTCATGCTGGCTGGGGAATTCTGGGAGTTGAAGTCAACCACTCTTCAAGAGGCCAAGTTTGGACAGCCCTGCCCCAGTGCATATCCAATCCACTCATGCTATTTTACTGCTGTTACCACATGCCTCCCACCGACCCGTACGCTCCCATAGAGAGGGACTTCTCAGGGTGCCGTCCGCCAAACAATGTCGGCTGGCGGCCCCCAGGGGAAGGGCCTTCTCTGTGGGGGCTCCCACTCTCTGGAACGAGCTTCCCCCTGGTTTACGTCAAATACCTGACCTTCGGACATTTCGTCGCGAACTGAAGACCCATCTTTTTATTTGCGCGGGGCTGGCTTAATTGGCTTAATTGGATTTTAAAAGGGAATTTTACCAATTTTAAATGGGGTTTTAATTGACGATGATTTTTAACATCAGGCTAATTTTGAATAAGTTTTTTAAGGGTATTTAAATTGTGTATATTTGTATTGTTGGTTTTATTTTGCCTGTACACCGGGAGAAGGGCAGTATAAAAATCAAATTAAATAAATAAAATTAAATAAATAAATAGTTCGACTTTTGTTTTTTAAACTCCTCCCCCCTCCAGTTTGCCTCATAAGTCAGCTTCCTAGCCTGCTGATCATGAATAAACTGGCATTTGAGTGGCCTAGAGATGAAGACACTCTCCTACCACTCTCAAGGTTGAGAGTTCAATCCTAGGCAGCGGCAGATGCTTCTCTTATCGAGGTGCAAAGAGAAAAATATCTGCTGTGAACTCCATGTAGGCATCAGGAAGGGCATCTGGCCAGTAAATTCTCAGCTCCACTCTGTCATCCCAACTCCACCCCGAAACAAGGGATTAAAGGGTCATTTTTTAAAAAATGGATAAACCAGCATTCCCATCTTAATTATGTGGGCATAACAGTTTTCTTGATGTTAGAATGAATGTTGAGGAACAAAAGCTACTTTCCTAGAGGTATTGACTTTGTTCCTTGATTTCTCTTGGCTTCTGCTTATGACAGCAAGTCACCAAATGGGCAGCGCTCCCTACAGTTCTGGCATGGACTTCTACTCATGCACTTGACGCAGCCGAAGGAGAACAGAAATCTCGCCGGATTAGAGCACATCAGGTGAGATGTGTAAAATCACTGTGGGTCTCTTGTGTTGTAACGAAGCTTTTCCTGCGAAGGTTACATTTCGGGAAAAAGGTCTTTTATAGCCTGGTTACGTGGAATTATGTTTAAAACAAAAAGATTATGCATTATGATTTATTTAGCCATAGGACAAATAAATATGCATTGTGAATCACCCTAAGAGAAAAGTAATACGTAATTAATAAGTAAAAATAATTACCGTATTTTTCAGAGTATAGGTTTTTGGGGAGGAAAATAAGAAAAAAGTTTTTTTTTTTTTGTTTTTTTTTTCATTCAAAAAGTTTTTATTAGTCAAAAAAAAGGTTTATACAAATACATATCAGGTATGGTAAATTTTCATTTTTCTTATCTAAAATAAGAATTTTACCAATTTTAAATGGGGTTTTAATTGACGATGATTTTAACATCAGGCTAATTTTGAATAAGTTTTTAAGGGTATTTAAATTGTGTATATTTGTATTGTTGGTTTTATTTTGCCTGTACACGGGAGAAGGGCAGTATAAAATCAAATTAAATAAATAAATAGTTCGACTTTTGTTTTTTAAACTCCTCCCCCCTCCAGTTTGCCTCATAAGTCAGCTTCCTAGCCTGCTGATCATGAATAAACTGGCATTTGAGTGGCCTAGAGTGGCCTAGAGATGAAGACACTCTCCTACCACTCTCAAGGTTGAGAGTTCAATCCTAGGCAGCGGCAGATGCTTCTCTTATCGAGGTGCAAAGAGAAAAATATCTGCTGTGAACTCCATGTAGGCATCAGGAAGGGCATCTGGCCAGTAAATTCTCAGCTCCACTCTGTCATCCCAACTCCACCCCGAAACAAGGGATTAAAGGGTCATTTTTTAAAAAATGGATAAACCAGCATTCCCATCTTAATTATGTGGGCATAACAGTTTTCTTGATGTTAGAATGAATGTTGAGGAACAAAAGCTACTTTCCTAGAGGTATTGACTTTGTTCCTTGATTTCTCTTGGCTTCTGCTTATGACAGCAAGTCACCAAATGGGCAGCGCTCCCTACAGTTCTGGCATGGACTTCTACTCATGCACTTGACGCAGCCGAAGGAGAACAGAAATCTCGCCGGATTAGAGCACATCAGGTGAGATGTGTAAAATCACTGTGGGTCTCTTGTGTTGTAACGAAGCTTTTCCTGCGAAGGTTACATTTCGGGAAAAAGGTCTTTTATAGCCTGGTTACGTGGAATTATGTTTAAAACAAAAAGATTATGCATTATGATTTATTTAGCCATAGGACAAATAAATATGCATTGTGAATCACCCTAAGAGAAAAGTAATACGTAATTAATAAGTAAAAATAATTACCGTATTTTTCAGAGTATAGGTTTTTGGGGAGGAAAATAAGAAAAAAGTTGATTGGCAGGTAGATCGGCCTCCCGGAATACCCCCAATCAGCTGTTCCCAGAGGTAAATTTTAGCAACAGGTTCCTTGGTTGTGAGCTCTGTGCCTTGCTTTTTTTTTTTTTTCTGCCTCTGAAACCTCCGTTTGAAAAGCTGGGTGGGGCTACATTCAGAGTATAGGTTTTGGGGAGGAAAATAAGAAAAAAGCTGATTGGCAGGTGGATTGGCTTCCTGGAATACCCCCAGTCAGCTGTTCCCAGAGGTAAATTTTAGCAACAGGTTCCTTGGTTGTGAGCTCTGTGCCTTGCTTTTTTTTTTTTTTCTGCCTCTGAAACTCTGTTTCAGAAAAAAAAAAATTGAAAGCCTCCAAAACAGAACTTCATAAAAAAGGCCTCTGAAGCTCCGTTTCTGATGCTTTTTCAGCCTCTGAAACCTCCGTTTGAAAAGCTGGGTGGGGCTACATTCAGAGTATAGGTTTTGGGGAGGAAAATAAGAAAAAAGTTGATTGGCAGGTAGATCGGCCTCCCGGAATACCGCCAATCAGCTGTTCCCAGAGGTAAATTTTAGCAACAGGTTCCTTGGTTGTGAGCTCTGTGCCTTGCTTTTTTTTTTTTTTCATTCAAAAGTTTTTATTAGTCAAAAAAGGTTTATACAAATACATATCAGGTATGGTAAATTTTCATTTTTCTTATGTAAAATAAGAATTTTACTCAAATTTTTTAACACATACAACAGCCATATGGCAAGCAGGTGACACGAAGTAGCTAAGTTTAGAAATTTTAAATACGTAATAAAGAAGGGTCAAGAATAAACAGAATATCGTACAAAAGAGAATAAGGAAAACCAACACAATCCCAAATATCTTTATCACTTCCTAGTTTTGGATCTCAGAACTCTGGGTTCAGCCTGACCCAACTCAGGGCCGCAACAGCGGCAGCCGCTCAGCCCCATGATCTATAACCTCCCTTCTTCAATTCCTGGGTCATCTGATTCCAGGAGGCTTTGTGTTCCTCCACATAGGCCGTAGCCTCCACAATTGTACTGATTTTTTCGTAATGCCCTCCCGGAAAATCATCAATCCTCTGGCATCAGCCATCTGAAGCCCACTCCCTTCTGGTACAATTTGCTTGACAAAAAATAATATTTCTTTCTTTTTTCACGTACCTGTCTGGGAATCTGCCTCAGAATGGCTATCTCCCTGCCCCTGTAAATCAGTGCCCCACTCCTATGTTTTCTAAGAATTTCATCTCTCGTCTCTCTTCTCACAAATTTGACATGAACCTCTCTGGGAACTGCATGCGTGCGTGCATACTGAATTAACTCTATAAACTCGATCCACATCCCAATTCATGAAATCAACACCTCTCCCAAGAAATTCTCCCAACAATTTAGTCACAACATCTCTCAAGTCTTCTTGGTCCACTTCTTCCAAATTTTGAAACCTAAGGAAATAAGACATTTTATCCATCTGTAGTCCAAGCACAGCATTGCCTGTCGTCTCCTCTCTTTTCTGCACTGCCCGCATCTCACCCTCCAAACCTTCCACTTTCTGCTTGTTTTCTGCTGAAACTTGTTGAGTATCCTTTAAATCCTTTTGGATAGTCACAATTTCTGCTCTTATTTCATCCAATTTCTTGTCCATATTAGATAACTTTTCCAAAATTCTCTCCATCTCTCCAGCAGTTGGTCTCTGACCTTTGCCATTAAGGAAAAAAAAAATACAAAATCCTCAGGCAGGCACAGTATCCTTGTAATTTCCTCCGGATCCACCAGGGGCACTCACAGGAGCAACGAGTCCAGAGTACAGTTAGTCAACCAGGAAGTCAAGGGAAGTGATGTCATCAAAATTCTCATAGTGAAGGCGGAAGCTGGACGCCACCACTGTTCCCAGAAGGAGGGGGGGCCTCAAACCTTCCCTCCTAAATTTCTCCATCACCTCTTCTCTCCAGAGCTCCACAAAACCGGTAATCTTCTTATTTTAAGTTCTCCTCTCTCCAGAATAACTCGTGCTCCTCCCAACCGCCGGGGAGAAAACCCCCGCACCGGAGCACTCCACCACGCCACCGATATTCCCTTCCCTTCTCCTCCTCAATTCTTCTCCGTTCCCTGTTCACCACCAGGCTGCTGCAGTTATAAATCCAATGCCCCGGTGTCACCGGGCACAGCGGCCCAGGCGACGACCAAAATAATGGCCGCGGCCTGTGGCCTCCAAACCCCGCCAAGCCTAGGACGCGCCAGCATCGGTCCCCACAGTCCTGTATGTCGGCTGGGAGACCCCTGGCGAGCCGTCCGTGCGGCAGGTGTCCTTTTCGGAACACCTGGCCCCTGAGGGCCTCGGCGGCGGCCGGATTCAGGCGCTGGAGGCAGGAGAAGCCTTCCAGACGTCCGTTGCCGCTGGATACCGGAAGTCGTCTCCGAAAATAAGAAAAAAGTTGATTGGCAGGTAGATCGGCCTCCCGGAATACCCCCAATCAGCTGTTCCCAGAGGTAAATTTTAGCAACAGGTTCCTTGGTTGTGAGCTCTGTGCCTTGCTTTTTTTTTTTTTCTGCCTCTGAAACTCTGTTTCAGAAAAAAAAAAATTGAAAGCCTCCAAAACAGAACTTCATAAAAAAGGCCTCTGAAGCTCCGTTTGGGACTTTTTTCTGAAGCTCCATTTCTGATGCTTTTTTCAGCCTCTGAAACCTCCGTTTGAAAAGCTGGGTGGGGCTACATTCAGAGTATAAGACACACCCAGATTTTCACCCTCTTTTTTGGGGAGAAAAAAGTACGTCTTATACTCCGAAAAATGCGTTAGCAAGTAATAAGCTTCTTGTAATGACCTCTTGCAGGTAAGATCACCGAAACTGAAATGTATAATATTTCCACCTATTTGGAAAGGCAGAACGTTTCCATCTGTTTGCTTTGGGTTGAATAGCATTGGGGAACGATCAAAACAAAAGATGATTTAATCCAGTCTTGTTCTCTGCTATGGGCTTCCCCAGCCAACTATGGCTGTTGCTGAGAATTCTGGGAGCTACACTCCATACATCTAGAGAGGAGATAAGTTAACTTCATACAAGGATTTCACTCCTGTTTAGAACAGCTTTGGATCCCAAAGAGACACACTGATAGTCCTTGGGGGGAAATGAATCCTTCAGGGGCAGGATTCTACTGGTTCGGGGGAACTGGTAGCTCCGACGATCAGCTGGGAGCCAACTGGTTCGCACCAACTATCAGGTCAGCCCGCCTCCCGGCCCCTGCGCTTTACTTACCTTTATCTTCTCAGCTGATTGGTGCGGCAGAGCAGGCTGCCACGTCTCAGCTGTGTTACTCCCAGGCGGTAACACAGAAGGTTAATATTTGTAAAACTGCGCACACGCACATTAGGCGTGCGCGCGCAATCACTGAACCAGTTGTTAAACTGGCAGCATCCCACCACTGGACTCCTTCCTCACCCCAGCTACTAACTTCTGGGTTTCTTCTTGGGAGAATCATGGTTTGATGGCTTTGCAGCTCAATGATTTTTTTTAATTCCTTACGAAACCAGCTAAAAGCATAAAATATAAAGAAAGAATCGGGAGGAGGGTTGGCTTGCTAGTCATCTCTTTTGATGGACTTCTGTTAACTCCAGAACCTATAGCAGATCAGGATGGGTCAATGATTGGCATTCCCTATTCCCAGCCTAGGGGTGTGAAAAAAACAACAACAAGTGAATCGCTTGGGAAGAGTGGTGATATGGAATGATTTTAAATGACTGAGTTGACAGAATAGGAGGAGAGGTGGAGTCAAGAGATGAAACAGCCTAGAATTGTTACGATCTCACAAGCAATCCAAGTCCAGTCCCTCTTGAATTCTGTTGACTCTTATCTATTTAGTGCTGACCCTTTAGTGCCTGACTATACTCTTGTCTATAGACTTGAACAATAAATGAGCTTAACTGGAACTTAACATGTGGCCCTGATTCTTTGTGCTTGGCAAGAGGCAGGTTTGAAGACCTCCTTTGAGCCATTGGACTGCAACATCTATGGCACCACTCCCATTCTAGCCAATAACCTCATGGCCAATCCTTGTTGAATGAGGAGCAAAGAAATACCTCTGATAAGATAACGGAGTGGAGGCTTGGTTTTCATTTCCGCAGGCAAGCCCATGGTCACTGTCTGCCCCTTCCTTTTTTTTGCAGCTTCCCATTTACAACGCCCCACCTCTGGAATCAAGATACGTTGACGAAAAACCCGGCCGGTTGCAAACCAGGATTTCATCCGTAAGAAAAACAACAAGTTATTACCTGAAGAACTGCAAGGTGAGAACGCAAGCAGGATTCTTGATTTAGGAACAGAAATAATACATTTCAGAAGATTCAGTCACAACCCTGTTGGAGAAAGGTTGGGGGGAAGCATGTTGGAAATCAAAGCAGCCTGTGAGATGCAGATGTCAGGGTTCCGAGACGGATGCCCTAATTAAATCAGGAGCCTCCAGCCAAGCTTCAAAAAAAATCCAGTTATTTATTAGAAGCTTCATGTCTGCATGCTCCAAGTGAAGCCAACTTTGACTCCATGTAATTTACAGCCCCATGTAATTTACGGCCCTCCCTCCAGGGTGTGTCATCAGGGTGTATCATCAGTCACGTTCGCCAACAGCAATTTTGCAGGTTGTAGATATCGCTCCCCTCCGGCCACTGTGGGTAACTCTGGAAGACAGCCTTGAGAGAGAGATGTCTGGAATGTGTTTTTGTTTTTGGCTGCCATGCTGCTTCGTTGTTTTCCCATCCCCCTTGCCTATGGCACTTTTGAGAGCAGGCCAGGGATGCACAGCAGATTAAATATCTCTTGACCACAACTCTTACAAGCCTGTTGGGTTTTTGCACTTAAGACGTTTCTCCCTTGTGAGTGGAGACGATCTCAAATAAGATGTTTTCCTTTTTTTTTTTTTTCCCATGCCTATTATTTTGTCCTCTAATTGTCGTGAACATCCTGAGCTTGTTGGATAATGACATCCGGAAGGGTGAACCCAAAATTGCATTTAATATAAGATTGTTACCTCGCAAACTGTAGTTCTATGGATATAGGGAAGAGATTCTGATTGGTAGTTGAATTAATTGGAGGAGAGAAATTATAACTGTCACTTAGTAGTATTATAACTGTCAATTGCAATTCACGTCAATCCTTGACGTGAATTGCAATTCTGTATATTCTGATAGCTGAATTGGATACCGGGTTACGAGGCCATTGTCGTATCCATGTAGAAGTTTTGTATATAATTACACGAATTGTATGCATATGTTTGCTTTTCCGTCATGTTCTCATCATGCCCTAAATAAACAAAATCTTGCAAGCTGTGATGAAAACTGAAATTGTCCTGTAGATGCATAGCATGGAAGGTGAGAGAAAGAAAGACTGTGTATATTGTTCACTGCCATATGGTCATTCTTAATTGCTGAGAACTTGGATCGTGATATGAATAAATCGAATAAGCAATGCATATGCATAGGCACCCCACATGTACATGCGCTCTTGATGTCCAAAACAACAGGGGAAATTCTTACCAGTTCTTTGGCTGTTTGTGTTTGGATTTTGTAAATCTTTGGTCTATAGACTTGAACAATAAATGAGCTTAACTGGAACTTGACCTGTGGCCCTGATTCTTTGTGCTTGGCAAGAGGCAGGTTTGAAGACCTCCTTTGAGCCATTGGACTGCAACATCTATGGCACCACTCCCGTTCTAGCCAATAACCTCATGGCCAATCCTTGTTGAATGAGGAGCAAAGAAATACCTCTGATAACGGAGTGGAGGCTTGGTTTTCATTTCCGCAGGCAAGCCCATGGTCACTGTCTGCCCCTTCCTTTTTTTTGCAGCTTCCCATTTACAACGCCCCACCTCTGGAATCACGATACGTTGACGAAAAACCCGGCCGGTTGCAAACCAGGATTTCATCCGTAAGAAAAACAACAAGTTATTACCTGAAGAACTGCAAGGTGAGAACGCAAGCAGGATTCTTGATTTAGGAACAGAAATACATTTCAGAAGATTCAGTCACAACCCTGTTGGAGAAAGGTTGGGGGGGGAAGCATGTTGGAAATCAAAGCAGCCTGTGAGATGCAGATGTCAGGGTTCCGAGACGGATGCCCTAATTAAATCAGGAGCCTCCAGCCAAGCTTCAAAAAAAATCCAGTTATTTATTAGAAGCTTCATGTCTGCATGCTCCAAGTGAAGCCAACTTTGACTCCATGTAATTTACAGCCCCATGTAATTTACGGCCCTCCCTCCAGGGTGTGTCATCAGGGTGTATCATCAGTCACATTCGCCAACAGCAATTTTGCAGGTTGTAGATATCGCTCCCCTCCGGCCACTGTGGGTAACTCTGGAAGACAGCCTTGAGAGAGAGATGTCTGGAATGTGTTTTTGTTTTTGGCTGCCGTGCTGCTTCGTTGTTTTCCCATCCCCCTTGCCTATGGCACTTTTGAGAGCAGGCCAGGGATGCACAGCAGATTAAATATCTCTTGACCACAACTCTTACAAGCCTGTTGGGTTTTTGCACTTAAGACGTTTCTCCCTTGTGAGTGGAGACATTCTCAAATAAGATGTTTTCCTTTTTTTTTTTTTTTTTTCATGCCTATCATTTTGTCCTCTAATTGTCGTGAACATCCTGAGCTTGTTGGATAATGACATCCGGAAGGGTGAACCCAAAATTGCATTTAATATGATTGTTACCTCGCAAACTGTAGTTCTATGGATATAGAGAAGAGATTCTGATTGGTAGTTGAATTAATTGGAGGAGAGAAATTATAACTGTCACTTAGTAGTATTATAACTGTCAATTGCAATTCACGTCAATCCTCGACGTGAATTGCAATTCTGTATATTCTGATAGCTGAATTGGATACCCGGTTACGAGGCCTTTGCCGTATCCATGTAGAAGTTTTGTATATAATTACACGAATTGTATGCATATGTTTGCTTTTCCGTCATGTTCTCATCATGCCCTAAATAAACAAAATCTTGCAAGCTGTGATGAAAACTGAAATTGTCCTGTAGATGCATAGCATGGAAGGTGAGAGAAAGAAAGACTGTGTATATTGTTCACTGCCATATGGTCATTCTTAATTGCTGAGAACTTGGATCGTGATATGAATAAATCGAATAAGCAATGCATATGCATAGGCACCCCACATGTACATGCGCTCTTGATGTCCAAAACAACAGGGGAAATTCTTACCAGTTCTTTGGCTGTTTGTGTTTGGATTTTGTAAATCTTTGGTCTTTGTGCACCGGAAATTTAAAGAACTGTAATCTCAACATATCTGCATTAAGTGATGTTGTTTACCCCATTCTGTCCATGAATACCTGGGGGACGACAAGAGGAAGCAGTGATTTGTGTGGGTGCATGTCAGTGTCATCCCACAAAAGCTGCCACTTGCATCACACCGCAAGAACAAAAGGGCAACCTTAGCGTGAAGGCAATTTCTCATCACTTTGTCATCCCATATATGTATCACTTTCTAATTGCAATTCACATACACTGGGATGGGTTTACATATTGCATAAAAACAAAGAGTATTTTTTTCCCAGCCGTCTCTCCTTTCTATGAAGCTGCCTTCGTATTTGCCAGTGGGATTTTTAAAAAAAACACCACACACACACACAATTATTTTTGTTTGTTTGTTTCTACAGGACGCTTACCTCTTTGTCAAAGGTGGAGTCACGACTTCCCTCCAGTTTGGAAAAGGTGGGTGTGTCAATAGAGCACTTTGCACCTTTCTTGTGTTTGGTGTACCTGCAAGGTAGTCCAAACAAAAAGCACACCCAGAAGTAGAGGAATAGTAATAATAATAATAACAACAACAATAACCTAGGACTCTGGCAGCAACCCGTATCAATCATTAGCAGCAGTCAATGCTATTTGTGATGTATTTTTGAATGTTCAGTTGACTGAGTTTCATGTTTAATGAATAAAGTAAATAATAACAGAGTTGGAAGGGACCTTGGAGGTCTTCTAGTCCAACCCCTTGCCCAGGCAGGAAACTCTACACCACTTCAGACAAATGGTTATCGAATCTCATCTTAAAAACTTCCAGTGTTGGAGCATTTACAACTTCTGGAGGCAAGTTGTTCCACTGATGAATTGTTCTAACCGTCAGGAAATTTCTCCTTAATTCTAGGTTGCTTCTCTCCTTGATTCATTTCCACCCATTGCTTCTTGTCCTGCCTTCAGGGGCTTTGGAGAATAGCTTGACTCTCTCTTCTTTGGGGCAGCCCCTGAGATATTGGAACACTGCTATCATGTCTCCTTGACCACAGTTGAGCCCCCAAATTTCTGTTGCTAAATGAGACATTTGTTAACCGAGTTTTGCTCCATTTTACGACCTTTCTTGCCACAGTTTTTAAGTGAATCACTGCAGTGTGTGAGTATAGTGTTCCAAGTAATACACACATAGAAAACAAAACTCGGAGGCAGGTAGATTTCTCAAACAATAGCTTTATTGGGTATATCATATTGGCACAGTTCTGGTGAAAACCGACTCTGAAGGTTCCCACAATTTTCACCTAATTAAAAGTTAAAGTTTTCCCCTCAACCCCAAACAGTCACATGGTCCAATCAAGGCGCTGCCTGGTGACCTCACTCCTCCTTCCTCCAAGCAGGTGTGAGAATGTCCTTGGTTCCCAAGAGAAAGTATTTAATTTTGGCTACAAAACCCCAGCTGTCTCTAATTCCCCGTCCCTTTCCCTCAGCTCCAGTGTGGCCAAGATGGCTTCAGTCAGGTCAGCTTCAGGGTTGACAACAATTGTTAAGTCGGTAACACGGTCATTAAGTGAATCTGTCTTTTCTGTTGACTTTGCTCGTCAAAAACTTGCAAAAAAAAAATGATGACTATTATATCATAAATATGTGCCGGTTGCCAAGTGCCCCAGTTTTGATCATGTGATCACGGGGAATGCTGCAAAACAGTCATATGTCGCTTATTTCAATGCTGTTGTAACTCGGAGCAGTCAGGAAATGAATGGTTGTAAGCAGTGGTGAAATTCAAAAAAAATTTTTTGCTACCGGTCCTGTGGGCGTGGTTGGGCATGGTGTGGCTTGGTGGGGGTGGCAGGGGACGGATACTGCAAAATCTCCATTCCCACCCCACTCCAGGGGAAGGATACTGCAAAATCTCCATTCCCACCCCACTCCAGGGGAAGGATATTGCAAAATCTCCAATCCCACCCCACTCCAGGGGAAGGATACTGCAAAATCTCCATTCCCACCCCACTCCAGGGGAAGGATATTGCAAAATCTCCATTCCCACCCCACTCCTAGGAAGGATACTGCAAAATCCCCATTCCCATCCCACTCCAGATTCCCACCCCACTGCAGGGGAAGGATACTGCAAAATCCCCATTCCCTCCCCACTCCTGGGGGAAGGATACTGCAAAATCTCCATTCCCACCCCACTCTGGGGCCAGCCAGAGGTGGTATTTGCCGGTTCTCCGAACTACTCAAAATTTCCACTACCGGTTCTCCTGAAGCTGTCAGAACCTGCTGAATTTCACCCCTGGTTGTAGGTCTAGGACAGGAGTCTGCAAACTTGGCTCTTTTAAGACTTATGGACTTCAACTCCTTTGCTGGCTGAGGAACTCTGGGAGTTGAAGTCCACAAGTCTTAAAAAGAGCCAAGTCTGTAGACCCCTAGTCTAGGATTACCTGTGCTAGCTTTAACTTTATCGCAAGGATACCTTAACAGATTCTTGCAAGCCTGAAAGTACAATTTTCCAGCCATCTCCTTTACTCCTAAGAAAGATGGGAAGGTCCTTTCTGAGCTGTTTGCCCTGCCCATATTCCTTTTGTGGGCTCAGCTGCCTCTTATCTGCCCATTATGTAGTCCGTAGTCTTCCTTCTGGTCTCCCAAGACCATTCCTACATAGGACTACAACTTCTGAAAATAACCAGTAAGATAAAAGAGGAGGTGTGCTAATCCAGCAAGAAATAACTACAGTTGTTTTGCTTATCTTGAAGATGCGTACGTTTACCTGAAGAATCCTCCCCCAGAATTTCTCCCTAAAGTTAGTGTGATCACCGTTTCAGGACTGACCGGAATAGTCCTAGCCAGGAAAGGTAAGGTAATGCTTATTGTTACAACACTACAATTATGGGGAAGGAAACTACTCCAGATGATAAGGAAAACTGTACTGCCTTATTAAAGTGATCTCTGTTGCTGTGTTCAATTTATTCTTAACCCACAGCTAGTATCTACAGGGTTGTGGTTAACAATAGTCAAGATGGCAGCTGTGAAAGTGTCATGGTAGCTCTGCCCTCTATGTGATGGACATTAAAAAACGGGCAGAACTTGGGTCACATTATCATAGGTCCATCTTGGCTTTTTTTAACCGTGCTGTGGGGATACCTAAATTAATCTTTTTTACCTGCAGCTTTCAAAGCTGCAGCTGTGGACAAAAGGAAACGATGCAGCTGCTTCAAAGAGTTGCCAGTTATGGGAGAGAAACTACAAATTAACAATGTCCACTGCATATAAAGAAAATCAATATAAAATGTTTTATAGATGGCATATGCCTCCTGAAAAACCTGCTAAAATGTTTAAAGACAAATCAGCTAAATGTTGGAAATGTCACCAGTTACCAGGATCTTATTACCATATGTGGTGGACATGCCCAGAAGCTAAAAATTATTGGAATAAAATAAAGGTTTGGTTAGAAGAAATGACCGGAGCTGTTCTTATTGGGTATTCTCCCAGAGAAAATCAGTAAAGAAAATATTTATTGGATTATACATGTAATAACAGCAGCAAGAATTGTTTTTGCACAAAATTGGAAAACAGAAAATACCCCTAGAAGGAGAAGTTATTTTAAAAAATTAGATTGCGCAGAAATGAATAGATTAACTTTGATGATCAAAGAAAGAGATGATTCAGAATATTTACTTCACAAGTAAATGATAAGCCGGTTACTCGCAAGTAAAACAACCCCCTTTTTAATAACAGGGCAGTAACAGTCTTTATTCACATGGCTAAACAAAAACTCAAATGTACGTAGTTCCAACAAACCTGGGTTTGGCCAAGCAATCCTAATTGCTTGCTGTGTACTAGAAACGAATGGTTGTCTACGACAACTGGCCCCTCCCAAACCCCTCCTATTTATTTCCCAGCCAGGGAGGGGCTGGCTAGCGTCTGCGTCTGCTTTCCCTGAAAGCCGGCTTATTGTTTTCCTTTGTTCTCCTTTGTTCTCCTTTCCACTCTGAGCATACACACATCTGGAATGGGCCCCATCTGCTCCTCCCTCTCACTTAGCTCAGGCCCCAAAGACAGCTGCCTCTCCAACTAGGGGAGGACGGAAGCTCTGCCTCTGTCTCTGATGCTGTTTCCTTATCAGAGTCTTCCAAAGGCTCCCAAGCTGGCTCAGGTCCTCCCTCAATCTCCTTCTCATCTGACTCTGCTACTAGCTCTACTGGCAGCCAATGGGCCACAATGCAACTTGGCCAGTGCATGGTGCAGTATACTCTAGGAAAGCAGATCAATTACATAATGAAATAAGTGAATTATGAGGACACAAGTCTTGAAACTTTATGTTGCAATTAGTGGTGCTCTGTATATTCTCACGTGCTTTGTTTCTTGCAGGATCTCGATTCAAGAAAATTGCCTATCCCATGTGCCTTGGCTCATTAGGTATATCTCTTTGCTACCCAGCACAGTCGGTGATAGTTGCTAAGGTAAGTTCCTTTTAAAGTTCATATTTAGGTGTTGCTGCCGGTTGACATTTTTTTTAAACCCCAGGGGCCAAATTTCAAATAGACTGCCATTCAGAATTAGGAAGTTTTTCTTCCACTCTCCAAATTGTCCTGTTCATTAAAAAAAAAAAAGTAAAATCACCACCTTATGTCTGTTGCTCAGTTGAATAACACATTTCACGTTAAACCAGGTTACAGGTAGCAAAATTTATGCTGCGAGTCATAAAATGTATACAACTGTAGGATCACTCTGGACCAAAAAACCTTCCACAGAAGTTGCCCAGGAAAAAGATACTCAGGTATGTCCTTTTCCAAGAAGCTTTTTAAATAGCAAACGTTTTGATACATTTTAAAATCAGCATTTTGCATTTGTTTAAATGATAACATTAACTGCATCTCTGCATTGCCCATTATAAAGAGGCCCTAAGGTGGAGTTTACCTATACATGGAGTCCTTGATGCTTCTGAATTTGGTGGTTTGCTTGCAGATGTTTCATTACCCAACTAGGTAACCTCATAAGCAATAAAATTATACTCTAAACCTTGGCAGCTTTAAGATGTGTGGACTTCAACTCCTAGAATTAAATTAGGGACTCAGTAAAGATTTTTTAAAAGTTGCCTGTTTCAAAGTTAGCTGCCAATTCTTTGTTATTCTAAATGACCAGATATGAAGCTGCTTTAAAAGCTGGCCCAAGTCCATTGTCTTTATCTCTATTTGTATTTTATATTAAGGGGGAAAAAATCTTTAATAAAATACATATTACAAAAATTAAAATCTGGCCCAGGCCATTCTCGTGCTAGCATTTGATGACTTCTAATAAGAATTCTGTGCTAGAGATAAAGTGTTGTGTCTGCGCCCCCCCCCTCCGAGCCGGGCCCCCTGCCAGAAAGTGACTTGGAAAGTGAGGGGGAAGGGCCATCAGGACTTACCTCGGGAGCACCGGCTTCCCTGGCTTAGCTCCAGGAGCAAGAGGCAGGCCAGGTGGAAGAGATAACGAGGCCTCCGTCCCCTGACTCTTTCCCCCCCAGGCCATGCCTCCAGACCCAGCTGATGGCAATCAGGCCTGGCTGGACCCTAGGTTTCGTAGGCAGGAGAGGCGGGAACAACAGAAGCAGGGGTGGGGCAGGCCTAGGAAGTGCTGAGTCATGGAGCCACACCCCAGAGGATATAAAACCAGCAAGGGCTGTTATGCCTCTTCGTAGCAGACAAATCAACTGCTTAACTAGAGCTGAAGTACTGTTTGTTCCTGGGTGACTCATCGGCATCAAGGGAGATAACAGAGTCACTTGGCAGACGCTCGCTAGTTTGCTGCCAGAGCTGATAGTGCCGGCTAATTAAGCCATCGCTCGGACAGAGGCGAGGGGGGACAGAACATAAAGCAGAAATACTTCGGCCAATGGTTTTATTAAAATCGGTCCATTTTTGGAAGTCACAGTGTTTAATTAGAATAGACTGCCCAGCCAAGATATCCTTCTGGATATTCCATATTTCCGTCTCTTTTTCAAGTGCAGGAAGCTTCACGAGTCAGTCATAATCTCCCAAAAGCTCAGGAGGCCTCAGTAAAATCAGAGGACAAGGCAGAAATGTCGGAGGAACCAACCCAGAGAGAGAGGCCAGACCTGCACAAAGATGATGAGACTTCGATGGACGAAATGAAGGCGCCAAATGTCAGAACAGGTGAGAAGTTCTAGTTGCCACCGCAGACTTTTCCCAACTCTGGATCTGCAATTCCCAAATTGGAGGATCGTTCACACAGGTTTTGGGTGGTTGTTTAAACATCTGTGGAAGGCAGCTGGTTAGTGCAGGCTATATCTTGTCAACCAGTACAAATTGAAAGGAGGAAAGATGAATGAATGAATGAATGAATGAATGAATGAATGAATGAATGTTGTGCTTGACTTAGAACCAGAATTTCCATTGCTAATCAAGGGGGTTATTAAGTGAGCAGTGCCCAAATTTTATGACTTCTTTTGCCACGGTTGTTAATGAATCATTGCCGTTCTTAAGTGAATTGTGTAACTGCTAAGCCAACCTGTCTTCCCCTCATCATTGGCTTTTTGAGAAGCCCGCTGGGAAAGTCACAAATGGTGATCAAAAACCCCAAGATGCTGTGACCATCGTAAATACAGGATGGTTTGCCAACCACCTGAATTTGATTCCATGACTGTGGAGATGCTATGATGGTCATAGAGGTGAGGACTGGTCATAGAGGCGAGGACTGGTCATAAGACCCTTTATTCAGTGCCACTGTAACTTCAAATGGTTGCAAATGGAGGACCTCCTGTAAAATAAACCTCAGCAGCCCCTCTCTCCCTTATTCCACACATGCCTATCCTAACATCTTTTATCAGAGTTTCTTACAAAAATTAGATCGAAAAGCACACGCAGATAACTGATTTAGCTGGATTCATTAACTTCTTTATATACATAATAACAGATGAAATACATTTTACAATACCAATAGTTGATTCTTCAACATGGTAGAAGTTACAGGCAAAACACAAGGCAGGAGAGAACTGTTAATTTCATTTCAGCAGAGCAGACAGCATGTACAGACTGCTTAGTTTCAGCTTCAAGTCTCTGCACAGACTCAGAAGCTGCAGACTAAGACACGCCCTGGCTCCAGTCTGTCTCAGCTCCCAGTTGGCTGACTTAGTTGCTATGCCTATTCATTAGCTGACCTTGTTACCATGTCTCCATTCAGTCCCCATTGGCTGATCTATTCCCATCCATGAATATTTATACTCTGACATCTTTGTGTATTTTTGGCAGATGTATTGAAGGCGCCCAAGTTTAAAGCGGATGCAAGCCTCATGGACTATGGGCAAGGCAGCCCAGAAGATGCAGATCTGTATAGTAAGAGAAGCTAATACCCTCCAGTTTTCCATGGGACTTTAAAAACAGTTGGAAGCCCTATGCAATTTGCTCATGGTCTGCATGGTGATAACGGAGTCAGGTAGCTTCTTAACTCTTGCCAATTTTCTCGTGCAATCCTTAAAATCTTTTTTCTACTCGTTAGTGCCACTTCGTATTTTCAACTGGTTGAAAGTATAATTGGTCTCTGGGTGTAAAAAGCCCAAGAAGCTTCTCAAGAGAGATCCTCGCTGCCAAATTAGTGAATAGTGTAAATAACAAAGGATACCATGCTGCTCCTAATCAAAAGCTGCAATAATAATGAGAATTTAAACCACAATTTTGTTTTGTGGTTTCTTTGTAATCCCTGGGCTACTCAAAAACTGTGGCTGTTTTACTAATCTGCAGAAAGATGAGGACTAGGAATGTTTAAATTTGTAGAATTGATGGTGCAACTTTCAATCCATAAAAGATAAACGATATAATTCGGTGCGAATGACTTTAATGAGTGTAAGCATACGGCTATGTTTCCCACACATATTATTGCACATGCTGTGTGCAATATCAAAGGTGTTGTGAACAAGGCCCAAGTAGTGATTACCAAACACAATTCAGTCCTGAACAAACTTATTTTATTAGAACAGCTGAGAATTAATTCATTCTCAGCTTAGTCCAAAACAAATTCTTCATAAACAATCCTTCGGCCTTATCACCAACCTTTGTTGTCTTTGGCAAAAACCCCACAAAGTTCAAGAGACCCTGATAAAAAGCAATGGAATCAATGTTGCTTTTCCACAAAGAACCCAACAGCTTTTTGCTGCTCTTTTAAGCCTTAGAGGAGTGGCCAGTCATCTTCTGGCCTTACTCCCAAGTCATCCTTTTTGCTTCAGCTGCTCTTGCCTTCTGACAGCTCTTCGCATGCATGCACTAGGAACAGGCTCCTCCTGTTCCTCTGCCTCTCTGCTGTCCGCCTCTGGAGGCTCCGGAGTCCGTGCATCACTCCCAGATAGCCCTGGCCCCATCTCTGCCTCCAATGCAGAGCCCTCATCCGGACCTTCCCCTGATTCCAGGACTGGCCCATTGTCCTCTCCAGCCTCCTCACTGTCCGACTCCACTGCCAGGTGCGCAGGCTGCTGGCAGACCACAACAAAAGGCCTGGAGACTAAACCATATGAAGAACGGCTGCAGGATTTGGGCTTGGCTAGTCTAAAGAAAAGAAGAATTAGGGGCGACGCGGTAGCAGTATTCCAGTATTTAAGGGGCTGCCACAAAGAAGAGGGGATCAAATTATTCTCCAAAGCACCAGAGGCCAGGACAAGAAACAATGGATGGAAACTAATCAAGGAGAGAAGCAACCTGGAATTAAAAGAGAAACTTCCTAACAGCAAGGACAATTAACCCGTGGAACAGCTTGCCTCCAGAAATCGTGGGTGCTTTTTAAGAAGAGATTAGACAATCACTTATCTGAAATAGAGGTCCGTGATGGCGAACCTATGGCACGCGTGCCAGAGGTGGCATGCAGAGCCTTCTCTGTGGGCACACGTGCCATTGCCAGCTGCTCCCTGCGCACCGGCCAGCTGGTCTTCGTGTTTCCGGCATTCCAAACATTCCAGTTTGGACAGTCGGTGCCGAAAAGGTTCACCATCTCTGGTATAGGTTTTCCTGCTTGAGCAGGGGGCTGGACTAGAAAACTTCCAAGGTCTCTTCCAGCTCATTCATTCTATTCTATTCCTTTACAAAGAGGGCTATTACCATATTTTTCAAAATACCTTTCCCCTCCCCCCCAAAAAAAGGGTCAAAATCTGGGTGTTCAGGTAATGTGCTAATTGTACAGTATCTGATGTGATTCTGCTTAGCTTCACCTGCTGCTTCCTGTCTGTTAGGAAGCTTATGATCCATTTACAAATGTGTCCAGGTACCACTAGCTGGTTTAGCAGAGTGTCTGGAATGATGGTGTTGAATTCTGTACTAAAGTCTGCAAAGAGGACCCTTGCATAGGTCTTCGGAGATTCAAGATGTTGTAGGATGTAGTGCAGAGCCATATTAACAGCATCATCTGCCGATCTGTTTGCTCGGTAGTCAAATTGCAAGGGGTCTAACAGCGGATCCGTGATGGTTTTCAAGTGAGACAGCACCAGCCTTTCAAAAGTTTTCATAACTGCAGATGTTCACTTTTGCATCATTGTAAAAGTGTAGCGACGACTGAAGGTATGTTGGTTGCGGGTCTTTTGGTATAGCATCTTATGGATATGAATTGGACTGACACACACACACACACACACACACCCAAATACTGATAGTTCCACTTTTTCTCCTCCTTGGAGGAAATCCTGAGGTTTTCTGCTCAGAATATTTGTCCTACCTCCCCTTGCTAAAACAGTCTAAGCATTTTAGCAATCCATGGAATATCTTAATGAAGGTGGTTATGTCGGCCTGGCAGATTAAGCTAGACAGGCAGGTAACCATTCTTGCACATTTCCACTCCTCCTCCAATTCACACATGGCTTTTCATCCGGCACTGCTAGGCTTTAGAGAGACCCAACATCTCTTAACCTGTAGAAAACCTTGACTACAAATTCAGGTTTCAAGTGTAGATGCTAATGAAGTTCTGACTTTAGTCAAGGAGCCCTCAACAACCAAGAGAGCCCATCTAAGGTGCCGATGTACGTACCGTACTTTTCAGAGTATAAGACGCACTCCTCCTTCCCCCTCCCCCCGCTAAAATTGGGTGGAAATGGCTGTGCATCTTATACAGCGAATGTTGCTGAAGCCCCGCCCACCTGCCACCTCCACCCTTCAGCTGTTTTCGGCCTCCGTACGTTGCATTTTTGGCCTCCATGCGTCGTGTTTTCAGCCAGTTCCAGGTGGTGGTGATCGCCACTGCCGCCACCTCTCCCCGCTGCCTGGAACCGGCTGAAAACATGACGCCCGGAGGCCAAAAACGGGGTATGCTGAGGCCAAAAACGTGACGCGTGGAGGCAGCGATGCTGTGGCGATCCCCGCTGCCTGGAACAGCTGATTGGCAGTATTCCGGGAGGCCGATCCAACCACCAATCAGCTGCTCGTGCTGAATCGGGATGCGATAACGTGCTGAAGCTGACCAAACTGTTTGCTGCAAGGACCGCTAGCAAGAGGAATACAGATGGATGCTGGTAAGCAGAGGAAGAATTTTTGTTTTTTGTTTTCCTTCCGAAAAACTAATGCACGTCTTATACTCTGAAAAATACGATACTTATTAACCAAATATTGGGACCGGGGGTGGGGGTGGGGGGATTTCGTGTCACACCAACACAAGCTTGCCAATGGAAAAAC
This sequence comes from Ahaetulla prasina, assembly GCF_028640845.1. Taxonomy (NCBI): domain Eukaryota; kingdom Metazoa; phylum Chordata; class Lepidosauria; order Squamata; family Colubridae; genus Ahaetulla; species Ahaetulla prasina. The sequence goes on along the minus strand of NC_080549.1, from coordinate 15,948,884 downwards.
ACCAGAAGCCAATCACGTATCAAGCTACTGCCGGTCATAAAACAAGCAAGCTTCCTTTTTAATTTCTTGTTGCTAGTGTTTGCCTGCTTTAGAGAGCCTCAATTTCAGCTAGAGGTTTTCTTGTGACTGGTGAGCCGACGGCACGGCAACCTTGGAGAGGGAGAGAGAGACAGACTCCCTTGTTACTGCCCAGTAGCCATTCTGAGGAGGTGCTCTTTATCAAATCGGAAGAGATGCCATCCCTCTTCGGTGGAGAGATCGGATGCCCCGTGCCTCATGTAGTACTCGATCGACGGCTTATTCCAAACCACGACGAGAAAGTGCATGCAGCTGCAGTTGGACTCCAGGGCGATCTGTCGAAGGGTAAAGCCAGAGGATTGCGTTTGAAAGCAAACGCGAAGACGTTTCAGCAGAATCCACTACAGCACAGGGGTCTCCAACCTTGGCCACCTTTAAGACTTGTGGACTTCAACTCCCAGAATTGTGGACTTCAACTCCCAGAATTCCTTAGCCAGCAAACTTGGCCACTTTTAAGACTTGTGGATTTCAACTCCCAGAGTTCCTCAGCCAGCTGGCTGAGGAATTCTGGGAGTTGAAGTCCACAAGTCTTTAAAAAATGGCCAAGGTTGGAGACCCCTGCACTGACCAATACAGCTTATTTTAAAATGGCTGCTTAAACTGGTACTGTAACAAAACTTAGAATAGGGGTCTTCAGCTTTGGCAACTTTAAGCCTGGTGGACTTCAACTCCCAGAATTCCTTAGCCAGCAAACTTGGCCACTTTTAAGACTTGTGGATTTCAACTCCCAGAGTTCCTCAACCAGCTGGCTGAGGAATTCTGGGAGTTGAAGTCCACAAGTCTTAAAAAATGGCCAAGGTTGGAGACCCCTGCACTACAGCTCAAACGTTGACCAATACAGCTTATTTTAAAATGGCTGCTTAAATTGGTACTGTAACAAAACTTAGAATAGGGGTCTTCAGCTTTGGCAACTTTAAGCCTGGTGGACTTCAACTCCCAGAATTGTGGACTTCATCTCCCAGAATTCCTTAGCCAGCAAACTTGGCCACTTTTAAGACTTGTGGATTTCAACTCCCAGAGTTCCTCAGCCAGCTGGCTGAGGAATTCTGGGAGTTGAAGTCCACAAGTCTTAAAAAAATGGCCAAGGTTGGAGACCCCTGCACTACAGTTCAAACGTTGACCAATACAGCTTAAATTGGTACTGTAACAAAACTTAGAACAGGGGTCTTCAGCTTTGGCAACTTTAAGCCTGGTGGACTTCAACTCCCAGAATTCCCCAGCCAGCTTTGCTGGCTGGGGAATTCTGGGAGTTAAAGTCCCACAGGCTTAAAGTTGCCAAGGTTAGAAACCCCAACTTAGAATGAGTGACTTCCTTCATAACAGTCATTGCATGCAGAATTGGGTACAGGTAGTCCTCAATTTACGACTAACAATCGAGCCCAGAATTCCTAATTAATTTAATTTTGCCTCCTTTTACAACCATTCTTGCCACCGTTGTTAAGTGAATCGCTGCAGTTGTTAAGTTAGTCACACGGTTGTTAAGCGAATTCAGCTTCCCAGTTAACTTTGCTTGTCAGGAGGTCACAAAAGGAATCACATGACACTGCAACCGGGTCATAAACATGAGCCAGTTGCCAAGCGTCTGAATTTGGATTACACGATCCTGGGGAATGCTGGAACGGTTGTAAATGTAGAAAATGGTGGTAAGTCACTTCTCTCAGTGCTGTTTGTAACTTCGAATGATCACCAAATAAACTATTGTAAGTGGAGCGCTACCATGTACGGTAATTGTTATCAGCATGCAGAATTGCTTACACGAAGCTGGAGGTACATGTTTTTGAATTTTTTAATGCTCTTAAACCTGTGTTTCTCAACCTTGGCAACTTTAAGATGCATGGACTTCAATTCTCAGAATTCCCCAGGCAGCGCAAGTGGCTAAGGTAGGAGAAATAATTGCTATTAAAGCTATCCGGGCAAAGCAAGTTGACCAGAAGGAGATCAAGTCATTAAACATTTTGTTCAGGTTTGAATGTTTGCATGTATAAAAATCGTTGCATTTTAATGCGCACATCTATAGCTCATCGCAACTGAGCTATAATTTTTCTCTCTCTAACAGCAGCAATATCGCACATCAAATTGTGAAATGTAAAGGAACATTCCGTCATGAAAACCTCTCTTTGCAATCTTAAGAATTCATAAAGCAGTTTTAGCTGCTTAGCTGCAAATAAACTCAACTTATGAGAGAGGTCAAAAAATTTAAGATGGTGGGCTCGATTATCTTCACTTTTTCGACCCTACAGACAGCCCTGATGCTGTGGACTTTTTCTTCTGTGGCTTTAAAGAACGCAATCACAGATGCTTCTCTAAATTTAAGGTCCCGTCCTAGAAATGGCCATTTGGACTGAGGAATGATGGAAATTTTAGCCAACTCGGGTAGAAGGAATCCCATTTTGGGAAAGTTGCTGTAGCAACCTTTTTTTTTTTTACTTTTCTGCTAGCTCTTTAGCAATAATTAAAGTTTATCCAATGAAAACGAGCATAACAATGAAAATACAACTTAAAAGTCTTTAAAGGTTACTTGCCTGACTTAAATTTTTTAAAAGTTCCGTTCCAATGCCCCAGCCTGCCAAAACACAATTAAGAAACTCAGTTGTCTGAATTGGAAATTTTCCATTGTTTTGTTCTAACCCATAGAATTGTCTGTACAATAAGCAAAGGCTTTATTCTATCAATCTCTATTTTTTTTAAAGAAAACAGTTTTTAGCTCGTTTGAAAGAAAGAAAAATTGTAACTACTTGGCTGCATCTATCGGGATGGCACCAATCCACCATTAGGTCAGGTGCATGGCTCAGTGGTGAAGACGCCGAGCTTGTCGATCGAAAGGTCAGCAGTTCAGCGGTTCAAATCCCTAGTGCCACGTAGCAGGGTGAGCTCCCGTTACTTGTTCTAGATTCTGCCAACCTAGCAGTTCGAAAGCACGCAAAAAATGCAAGTAGAAAAATAGGGGCCACCTTTGGTGGGAAGGTAACAGCGTTCCATGCGCCTTTGGCGTTGAGTCATGCCGGCCACATGACCACAGAGACGTCTTTGGACAGCGCTGGCTCTTCGGCTTTGAAACAGAGATGAGCACCACCCCCTAGAGTCGGGAACAACTAGCACACATGTGCGAGGGGAACCTTTACCTTTACTTTATTTGCACAATGAACTTATATTGCTGTGTTTCTCAGCTTGGCGACTTGAAGATGGGTAGACTTCAAACTGCTGAGGTTGGGAAATACTGCTATTGGATAGTAGCACATTCTTGGATTCACAAACTCTAGATAAACTCGGATGGTTCAACTTGGCTTGAAAACTCCATCACCCCAGTTGGGTGCGGGATGCAAACAACCACATTTCCTGCAATTTCACCACCTCATAGGTCACTTAGAAGTGATTCATCCCAAAGCAGAGGGGCAGTTTAGCGATTAAGCAACCAGGTTAGAAAGCAGGAAGCTATGAGTTCAAGTCCCACCTTAGCCATGAAAGCCCAGCTGGGTGACTTTAGGCCAGTCGCTCATGCTCAGCCCAACCCAGCTCACAGGGTTGTGGTTGTGGGGAAAATAGATGAAAATAGGTGTGCTGAATATGTTTAGAGTTATTTGTAAAAATAATAAAGGCCGGGTACAAATAAATAAACAAAGCAAAGAGGGAGGACAGAGCAGCCAAGATGATTAGGAGACTGGAGGCTAAAACATACAAAGAATGGTTGCAGGAACTGAACATGGCTAATCTAGTGAAGAAAAGGACCAGGGGTGGCAGGATACCAGTCTTCCAATATTTGAGTGGCTGCCACAGAGAGGAAGGGGGTCAAGCTATTCTCCAAAGCACCTGAAGGCCAGACAAGGAATAATGGATGGAAACTGATCAAGGAGAGATTCAACCTGGAAGTGAGGAATTTTTTGACGGTGAGAACAGTCAACCCATGGAACAGAAGTTGTGGGAGCTTCATCACCGGAGGCTTTCAAGAAGAGATTGGACTGCCATATGTCAGAAATAGTGTATGGTCTCCTGCTTGGGCGGGGGGTTGGACTAGATGACCTACAAGGTCCCTTCCAACTGTGTTAATCTGTTTAACTTCCAGGATCCTGTCTCAATTCAGGGCTTGCCTCAAAACTGAGTGCCAAGAGTCCCATGTTAAATACAGGTAGTCATCGACTTAAAGACCGCAATTGAGGCCAACATTTCTGCTGCTAAGAGACATTTGTTAAATGAGTTTTGCCCCATTTTACAAACTTCCTTGCCACAGTTGTTAAGTGAATCATTGCTGTTGTCAGTAAATGAATATGGGTTCCCCATTGAACTTTGCTGGTCAGAAGGTTGCAAAATGGGACCCGAGGACATTGTCATCGTCATAAATATGAATCGGCTGCCAAGCATCTGAATTGTGACCACAGGGATGTTGCAATGGTCATGTGAAAAATGGTCATGAGTCATTTTTTTTTCCAATGTGTTGTATGTCAAAGCATCCCTGGCCTGCTTTCGAGTTGCCATAGGCCAGGGGGGATGGGAAACCGGCAAAACGGCACAGCAGCCAAAGACAGATGCACATTCCAGACTTATCTCTCTCAAGGCTGTCTCCCAGGTTTACCCACAGCGGCCGGAGGGGAGTGACCTCTATAACCTGCAAAATTGCTCCATTGGCGAATGTGATTGATGACACACCCTGGGGTGGAGGGGGGAAACAGGGTCATGATTGGGGCATACATTACATAGGATCAGAGCTGGCTTCACTTGGGAACCTGGGGACATGAAGCTCCTAATAAATAAAACGGGATTTCTTTTGAAGCTTGGCTCGAGGCTCATGATTTAATTAGGGCATCGGTCTGAACCCTGACATTGTAATTTGAACAATCACTAAAGGAACTGTCGTAAGCTGAGAATTACTTGCATTCTACCTTTCTAGCCAAGAGAGAATTCTGGATATAATAAAGACGGTGGGCAGGTGAATGTGTATCAAAACATGGTTATTCTCAGTCCTGCCATGATGCCCTAATTCCACGTCATTGTTCTTCCGTTTTCTGGATGTATTAGAAATGGGCAACAAGGAAACAGGGTTGTAAAAAGTTACCTCTATATTCTTCCATAACATAAAAGTCTTCTAAGTATAACAGCTTGCCAATCCAAGGGTCGTATGTAAAGTAATACATAGCAAAAGCTACAATAGCTGCATCTGTGGGGGTGGGAAAAGAAAGAAGCATTGCTTTAAGGAATTATATCCCCAAAATGAAAAAGGGTAAGGCTATCGAGCGACTAAAGAAATCCAGTTCAGTTTCTTTTAATTTCGTCAACTTAATACAACAGATCTTATGATGGAAGTCCTCCTTGGAGAAAACGGGATGTATGAAGGTTTAACCTAACCGCTTGTCTAACTGCATTTTGGTAAGGACAGCCTTCCGTTAAAATGGACCAATAAATGAATACCTCTCGCCGAGTCGGTGCATTTTGTTCTGAACTGGGAAACAGGCCATCGTGGGGCAGGGGTGAAATGCTCCCAGTTCGGACCGGATCGCCGAAGAGGTTGTAAAAACTGCTTTTAAAAGCCTCTGATGATCCCAGCTGAGCTGCGCAATCATGAGAGGCTTTTTTTTTTTACTTTTAAAAGCTTTTTTTCTGCCGAAGAAAAAATGCTTTTAAAAGGCTCCTCTGGCTATCCCAGCTGAGTTGCCTGATCATCACAGACTTTTTAAAGGTTTTTTTTTCTTCTTTAAAATACAAACGGTTATTAAACGGTGTTGTCTGGATCAATCTCCTTATACAAGATTTTAATACAATACTGGTAATGATCGTAATCATAATAATAATATGTTTGCTTATCTATAATAAAATTCTTACATCATTTACTTATACATATCAGTAATCTTTCATCCTCTAATTTCCCCCCTTTTTGTCTAACCATTGATCAAACATATCCCACATTGAAAAGCAACCAGAAGTTAGATTCCCTCCATGGTCTTCAAAGTAGAAGTCAGAACAGCTCTCCGGTTTTATTAAACTGTGTCTTCCAGTAGCCGTCATCATCCACACTGCAGCTGCAAGATTTCATTGTTCAAAAATGTTTGAACAGTTTGGAACAGGAGTCCCACCAGCTCAAGGTTGACTCAGCCTTCGTCCTTCCAAGGTTGGTAAAATGAGGACCCAGATTGTTGAGGGCAAGATGCTGACTCTGTAAACCGCTTAGAGAGGACTGTAAAGCACTGTGAAGCGGTATATAAGTCTTACGTGCTATTTAGCAATAGCCATAGCACTTAGACATATACCACTTCACAGTGCTTTACCGCCCTCTAAGCGGTTTTACAGAGTCAGCATATTGCCCCTAACAATCTGGGTCTTCATTTAGACAAGAGAAGAGAGAAGAGAAGAGAAGAGAAGAACACTAAACTAGACTGGAATGGAATGGAATAGAAATAGAAATAGAAATATAGAATAGAACAACAGAACAGAACACTAGACTAGACTAGGAATAGGAAGATAGGATAGGATAGGATAGGATAGGATAGGATAGGATAGGATAGGATAGGATAGGATAGACTAGAATTCTTTATTGGCCAAGTGTGTTTGGACATACAAGGAATTTGTCTTTGGTTCATATGCTCTCAGTGTACGTAAAAAGGAAAGATACGTTCATCAAGAATTGTAAGGGTACATATGATAGTCGTAGGGTACATATAAGCAAAAGGTGGAATGGGACAATTCATGATGGGCAACTCGCCACGACCAAGTTGCTGTGGAACAATTTTAACAATTCTATTTAATTAGTTAAAATTTTAAAAAAAATGTTTTAATTTTTGTTATTCAGATTTCATTCTGTCCCTTCTTTTGCATCCTTTTTGTAACCATTCTATTCCCCCATGTCTTTGATATTTCTGTAACTCTTGTCCCGCAGTGAGTTGGCCATGGCAAGTTGCCCGCAGCGAATTGTCATAGACCTTCACTCACCCAATGGGAGCAATGGATTCATGTGTATGAAAGCCCAGATCCTTGCCCAATTACTGTTGCCTTACCACTAATCGTCGTTGACACTCGGTTCACCTCGGGCTCAGAAGCCGCAGGGAAATGTCAGAAGGAGCCTCTGCATATCGTGAGCACCTCTGAAAGTTCAATTGATATTTTTTTTTCCCCTGCCTTTTTATCCTACACGCCCACCGTTGAGAAAATTAAGCAGAAGGAGGTAGGCAGAAGTAAAATACAGCCAGCCATTCTACTTCTGGGCTGAACAAAGAGAGGTTCTTAATGGAAAAATAAATGTGGTGACGTTATTTTTAAAAGGGGTGTTTTATATTTGGGACGCAAAACCAGATAATTACAGGCAGCTATTAAAAATATGGTAAAACGTTTGCCTTATGGTGGGGGGAGGTGCAGGGGTGAAATCCAGCAGGTTCTGACAGGTTCTGGAGAACCGGTGGCAGAAATTTTGAGTAGTTCGGAGAACCGACAAATGCCACCTCTGGCTGGCCCCAGAGTGGGGTGGGAATGGAGATTTTGCAATATCCTTCCCCCAGGAGGGGAGAGGGAATGGGGATTTTGCAGAATCCTTCCGCCAGGAGTGGGGAGGGAATGGGGATTTTGCAGTATCCTTCCCCTGCCACACCCACCGAGCCACACCACACCTACCAAGCCACGCCCACAGAACTGGTAGTTAAAAAAAATTGAATTTCACCAATGGGGAAGTGGCATAAAAATTTAATAAAGTAAATTCACTTAATGTGCTGGGGTGGCAGCATAGCATCCCTAGAATCCTCAAATTATCTTAAATGATTTGACTTTTCAGATTAAAAAGCCCTTCAACTCAATACCAGTAATCCTTGTGAGACCACTCTCAAAAAGAACCCCTCATCTCGGCTCCCCTAACTCATGATTTTAGGCAAAATTTGGTAATTTCCCTTGATGGATACAAATATTACTTTTAAGGTGCCTAAGAGATCAAGGCAATTGGTGATCTTAATCTGGATTTTGTTAGGGATGCTAACAAAATGATTCTGTGCAAATCATTCTTTTGGATTGTAGGCGAGATTGTGACTTTGGAGAAAAATTGAACTATGGAGAAGCAATCTTTTTAATTAACCTGTTTTTTAAAAATCCCTTGGCCCTCCTTCGTTACATTTTTGAAATATGTGGCTTTTTCCATGTATTTCTAGGGGTGGGGCTGCTGGGGGTTTGCAGGGGTTCGGGAGAACCTCTAGCTAAGATTCTGTGCAGGTCGGAGAATCTCCAAATCCCACTCCTGGTTGGCCCCGCCCACTCTGCCCCACCCCTCCCAGGAGTCCCCAGGTGGCCCGTTTTGGATGCAGGTAAATGCAGGGCATGCACAGAGGCTCTGGGAGGGCAAAAAACGGGCCTACCGGAAGTTTGGGAAGGCCGGAAAAGGGCCTGTTTCTGGCATCCAGAGAGCCTCCGGAGCCTGGGGAGACTATTTTCATCCTCCCTGAGGCTCGAGGAAAGCCTCCAGAGCCTGGGGAGGGCAAAAACGCCCCCACCCCCAGTTTTGGAGCAGGAGGCCGACTAGGTGATGCCCACGCCCACGCCCACCCAGCAACCGGGCAGAGAACCCCTTGCTAAATTTTTTGAAGCCCACCCCTGTGTATTTCCAGATTCAGCATCTTACAGAACAACAGAGTTGGAAGGGACCTTGGAGGTCTTCTAGTCCAACCCCCTGCTCAAGCAGGAGACCTTATACCATTTCAGACAAATGGTTGTCCAAACTCTTCTTAAAAACCTCCAGTGGGTGAGAAGAAGGCTGTTGAATTTCTTAAGATTTCTAATTTCTAAGCCCTGAACAGGTACTTTCCGTCCTGCAAAGATAGTTAGACTCATTTCACCAGCTAAAATAATACATATTTTTTTTGGCTTACCTAACATTACATTTTCCGATGATACCTCTGCTACTAAACATTGGAAGAAGGGACGGGTTCCAAAACCATCTCGAAGTAAATCTGGAAAAAAAAAATGTTTTTAAAAGTTTTTTTTTAAATAAACATATAAACAAACAATACATCCTTAATCATTCAGCGTTTCATATTTTGTATCTTCTACTCCCTCCTCCATCATTTTCATATTATATTTCTATCATACCTTTATATTTTCATTTAGATTATTACATCATTCTTCCCAAATTTAATTCATCAATTATCTAAATTTTTATATATGTCTTTAATCTGAAAAATGTTCAAGCCATTACGTGAAGGGTGAGAAATGCTACATGAAAATCACAAAAGAGAGGATTGCCATTGGCCCCAAAGCTGACTCCCTTAAATAGATTTGTAGGTTTTCACCAGAATGGAGGATTAACTCTTGGGAATTAAAATTACAGAGAATGGTTAGACTTTTCTTCCAAGGCAAGACAAGTAAAATACAATAGTGGCCAAAATTGTGGAAACCTTTTGGGAAAAGTGTATTTTTTTTTTATTGAAAAAGTTTTACAATAATTTTTTTTTAACAATTATCTCCCCTCCTCCACCCTAACCCCCCTCCCTTCCCCCCTCCACCTTTCCCCCTCTCCCCCCATACTTCCCAGAGCAAAATACAGGGTATAACATCTAACAAGCATATGCTAGAATACTACGAAAACCATAACCCATAATCTCTTCTCCCCCATTGCTCCCTTAACTCCCTTTTCCCTTTTAAACAAATACACAAATACAATACTTTCCTACAATCACTCATAAGCTATTTGATACTTTTTAGTCTGATACTTATTTTGAATATAAACAATCCATTTTCTCCATTCCACTATATATCGTTCTTGTGAATAATCTTTCAGATACGCAGAAATTTTCGCCATTTCTGCCAAATTTGAAACTTTGAGTGTCCATTCTTCAATTGTAGGCAATTCTTCTTTCTTCCAATATTGCTGGGAAAAGTGTATTTTTGAGGTTTGATGGCTAATAACACCACTTTTTTCGGGGGAGCTTCAAGATAATCCTATTCCACTGCTGGAATAGCCTGGGAATAGCCCAGACCTTAACCCAATTGGAAATCTATGGATCTAAAGAATCTTGTTAGTCAGAAGTGACCCAGCAATAAAACCCAGTTAATAGAAGCCATCCTTCAATCTTGGTTTCACATTATAACAGCTGCAGAACGAAAAGACTTGGTTCACTCCGTGGGAAGACGTTGTAAAGCCGTAATTCACGCTAAAGGTGACCCAACTAAGTATTAACTGACATGGTGATAATTTTTGTATATCTCGTTTTTTCTGCATGTTGCCCTTTTCTTCTTTATACTGTAACTGCTATTCTAATAGTTATTGCATTACATTCTTGATTAAATTATGTTTCCATTGATATATAATTTTATGGTACTATTCCAAAACAAAGTGGTGTTATTAGCTAGTTTTAGAAAATACACTTTTCCCAAAACGTTCCCACAATTTTGGCCACTACTGTACACATGCTTTAAAGATTTTAAAGCAAAGAGTATCCAACGCTGGCAACTTTAAGACTTGTGGATTTCAACAAGTGAATTCCCCAGCCAGCCTGGGAGAATCCCTTTTTATTTATTTATTTATTTATTTATTTGATTTTTATACCGCCCTTCTCCCGAAGGACTCAGGGCGGTGTACAGGCAAGATAAAACCAACAATACAAATATACAGGTTAAAATACCATTTAAAAAACTTATTTAAAATTAGCCTGAAATTAAAATTACCGTAAACTAAAAACCCCGTTTAAAAATTAATAAAATTTCACATTAAAAATCCAATTTAAGCCAGCCCCGCGCGAATAAAGAGATGTGTCTTCAGTTCGCGACGGAATGTCCGAAGGTCAGGTATTTGACGTAAACCCGGGGGAAGCTCGTTCCAGAGTGTGGGAGCCCCCACAGAGAAGGCCCTTCCCCTGGGGGCCGCCAGCCGACATTGTTTGGCGGACGGCACCCTGAGAAGTCCCTCTCTATGGGAGCGTACGGGTCGGTGGGAGGCATGTGGTAACAGCAGGCGGTCCCGTAAGTACCCAGGTCCTAAGCCATGGAGCGCTTTAAAGGTCGTAACCAACACCTTAAAGTGCACTCGAAAGGCCACAGGCAGCCAGTGCAGTCTGCGCAGGAGCGGTGTTACATGGGAGCTACGCGTAGCTCCCTCTATCACCCGCGCAGCTGCATTCTGGACTAACTGAAGCCTCCGAGTGCACTTCAAGGGGAGCCCCATGTAGAGAGCATTACAGTAATCCAATCCAAATCCAATCTTTTGTCTGTGCGGATTGCAGAATTGAATCCACAAGTCTTAAAAGTTGCCAAGGTTGAACACTCCTGTTCTAACAGCTATGTATTAATTTTTATTTTATTTTTTGATCTTTAGGACCTGCAAATAGCAGATCACTTGGTAAAATCATAGGAGTTGTCCTCCAAGAATCCAGATAGAATTAAAAGACGTGCAGTTATGTAAAATATTGACAGTAAAGGTTCCCCTTGCACATATGTGCTAGTCGTTCCTGACACTAGGGGGCGGTGCTCATCTCCATTTCAAAGCTGAAGAACCAAGGAACAGCCCCATCTCCTCCTCACCATCTTTACAAGATACCCAACAGCCTGCAGAGAAAGACCTGTTTTGTCCCAAGCTGTTTCATGTCTCTCTCCAGCTGGCCCAGAGAAATTCTGGATGATTAAGATGCCAGCATGAGAGCAATTTGAATACTCCACATACTGTAGTAGAACTGTTCTAAAAAAAGAAGGGAGGAAAGAATGGAAGTGCATTAGAGGATGGGAAAGAGGAGAGGGGGGAGGCAGGGAAGTTTCCAGAAGAGGGGGCACAGTCTTCCTTGTCTTCAAGCTGATGATGAACTTTTTCAGTGTAGGAAATGTCCTCGACGTATGATCGCAACTGAACCCCAGAATTTCCATCGCTAAGTGACACAAATGTCAGGCTTTAAATGTTAAGTTAATTGTGCTCCATTTTAGGGCCTTTCTGGCCCCCGCTGTTAAGCGAATCACTGTAGTCATTAAGTTTGATCGTAAAGTCAATCTGGCTTTCCCCGTTCACTTTGCCGGTCAGAAGGTCTCAGAAAGGGAACTTCCCATGATCCCCGGGGATACGGCCACCGTCATAAATATGAGCCGGTTGCCAAGCGTCCGAATTTCGATCACGTGTCCATGGGGATGCTGAAAAGGTCGTAAGCGTGAAAAACGGTCATATGTCCCTTTTTTCAGTGCCATTGCAACTTTGGTCACTAAACGAAAGGTTGTAAGTCAAGGACTAGCTGTATAAAACCCTCAGAAGCTGCTATTTTTACCTGTTTCTGTTATTTTTACTGCTTCAGGCATGTTTTCATAAGCAGCCAGTTCCTGCCAAGGGAAGAAAACCAGAAAGTCACTGGGATAAAGAAAATAATGTTATTTGTTCGGACTTCTCAACAGTTGATAGGTTAAGACCAGCAGTGAAATCCTCTGAAGTTTGCTACTGGTTCTGTGAGTCTGCTACTGAGTGCGCGCCGGCGCAGCGCTAAAAAAGGAATGTTTTGAAGACTTCCGAGTCTGCAAAGGCAAGTAGAACAGCGAGGGGGGTGAATCCGCTGTGCCACGCAATTTTGATTAGCTAGAAAGCAGGAAATCCAATGACTCTAGCTCAGCGGTTCTCGACCTGTGGGTCGGGACCCCGTTGGGGGTCGAATGACGATTTGCCAGGGGTCGCCTAAGACCATTGGAAATATGGGAAGTATACTTGCGAGTCAAAGAATCGCGCTCCAATGGTTGACTCCATAAGCCAGCTGCAGGCTCTTCAAATCGCTAGCCGAATTTGGCTTCAGGAGCGATGAATTAAAAAAGAGAGAAATCTTTGCTCTGATGTCTCCCTCTCAAGCCAGCTGCAATCACTCCCAATCGCTAATCTGGCTTCAGGCGCGATAAACTTAATAGGAGGAGTCTCCGCTTTAATGCCTCCGTCCTCAAGGCAATTGCAAGCAGTTCAGATCGCTAGCCAATACGGCTTCAGGCGCAATAAATTGAAAACGAAAATAATTTTATGGTTGGGGTCGCCACATCATGGGGAATTGTATTAAAGGGGTTGCCACATCGTGGGGAATTGTATAGTGCTGTATCGCAGCACTATAAAGGTTGAGAACCACTGCTCTAGCTAATATAAATCGCACATCACAGCTGATCGTCACCCAGCTGATTGTCGGAAATACCGGTTCGCCCGAACAGGTAGCATTTTTTACTACCGGTTTGGGAGAACCGGTCTGAACCAGTAGCATCTCACCCCTGGTTAAGACCCCACTCGACCCCATCGTCTTCTCCTCTCTTACTCTAATGAGTCGCATAATATGAGGACAATCCTGCGGCTCGGCTGGTCGCACCCGAAAGCGATTCATGGAGTTGCTGTTGCCTTCCATAATGAGAGTTTGAAGCAGCAGCGGGCCCGTTCGCTTCCCACAAAGGGGCTTGAGCGCTGCTGAGCCTCTGCTGGGGCTGCTTCATTCACCATCTCAGAGAGTGATGGTCAGACAAGGCCAGAAAAAGAAAAAGAAAAAGACAAAAGAAAAAGTAGAAGCAGTCTTCCTCTCTCGCTACCCGTCCTTCCCCGCCTTATCTTTCCTCTTGCCCTTTTACAAAGAACGGAGGTTGGAGATGCGGTCTCTGTTTCTGGCTGGCTTCCATCCCAGCTTGTGCTGGGGTCACCCAACAGCCTCTGATCATACAAAGAGTCACAATGGGGCCAGCATCACAATATCTCATCTCTGCTCATCTTCCCTTATAAACAATTATCAAGACAAGGTGAAGGGAGGGAGGAAAGATCTCAAGGTAGGTCCACCCAGACTCTACTTAGGAATTGACTGAGCTTTCCTCTCTTTCTCTCTCTCTCTCTCTCTTCTTCCAAGAACCATGCAAGTCAATGGATGTTCCCAAAAATGGATGGTAAGAAAAATGCCCAGGAAAGCCACCGACAATACTTCTTGGAATATGTCTTCATTTAATGTTGGAAAAGGGATGCAGTGGCTCAGGGGCTACGCGTTGAGCTTGTCAATCGAAAGGTTGGCAGCTCAGCGATTCGAATCCTTAGCGCTGCCATGTAACGGGGTAAGCTCCCGTTACTTGTCCCAGCTTCTGCCAACCTAGCAGTTTGAAAGCACGTAAAAAATGCAAGTAGAAAAATAGGAACCACCTATGGTGGGAAGGTAACAGCGTTCTGTGCGCCTTTGGCATTGAGTCATGCTGGCCACATGACCACGGAGAGGTCTTCGGACAGCGCTGGCTCTTCGCCTTTGAAATGGAGATGAGCAGCGCCCCCTAGAGTCGGCAATAACTAGCACATATGTGCGAGGGGAACCTTTACCTTTAATATTGGAAAAGAAAGAAACTGTAATAGCAATAGCACTTAGACTTATATACCGCTTCACAGTGCTTTTACAGCCCTGTATAAGCATTTTACAAAGTCAGTACATGGCCCCCAATGATTTGGGTCTTCATTTTACCAACCTCGGAAGGGTGGAAGGCTGAGTCAATTTTCAGCAGGTGAGGATTGAAATGCCAAACTGCTAGCAGCTGGCAGGCAGCAGAAGTAACCTGCAGTACTGCATTCTAACCACTGCGCTATCACGGCTCAGTAACAATAATCTTGCATTTATCCTTGATTTGTGTAACGAGTTTATTGTATAAGACATAATTGGTTGGGTATGTTTAATAGGCTGAAGCCTCACACTAGCAAGGCAGGGACAAACAAATTTGTAAATTGTCTTAATCAATTCCAAGAATCTCTCAGCCCCCATGTATCACAAAAAGGGTCGATGACAATTCACTACAGCCAACTCGCCATGGCCAACTGATTTAGGGGTGGAATTCGAACCGGTTTGAGTGAACTGGATGTTAATTTTATATCTGGTTTGCCGAACCAGTAGCTGCAAGGACTGGCTGGCCCCGCCCACCCTGTGGTTAGAGTGCAGTACTGCAGGCTACTTCTACTGCCTGCCGGCTGCCTGCAATTTGGCAGTTCAAATCTCACCAGGCTTAAGGTTGACTCAGCCTTCCATCCTTCCGAGGTTGGTAAAATGAGGACCCAGATTGTTGGGAGCAATAGGCTGATTCTGTAAACTGCTTAGATAGGGCTGTAAAGCACTGTGAAGGGGTATATAAGTCTACGTGCTATGGCTATTAGGAGCCTTGGTGGCACAGTGGTTAGAATGCAGTATTGCAGGCTAACTCTGCCCACTGCCAACAGTTTGATCCTGATTGGCTCACGGTTGACTGAGCCTTCCATCCTTCCGAGGTGGATAAAATGAGGACCCAGATTGTTGGGGGCAATAGGCTGACTCTGTAAACCACTTAGAGAGGGCTGTAAAGCAGTATATAACTCTTAAGTGCTATTTCCATGGGTGAGTCGTCATCATGGCCAGTTTTAGACCTTGTACCAAAGTTTTAGAAAATCAAATCATATAGCATCACAACTATACGCTGTTTTTATTCAGGGCATCTTCCAGTTTTCATTTCTCAGTGTTGCAATGACGAGGTGTAGATAAACAGGTGACGTAGCTTTTGAAAAGGCAGGAGTATTCCCAGAGTAGGTCAAAAAAGCCCAAAGGACAGAAACAAGAGCATTTTGTGACTTGCATATGGCGGGGAGGCTCCTGTCATTTAAAGAGAATTTGAATGCCACAGACAGATTGAAGATCTGTTGAATTTGTCTAATAGATATTTTTTTAAAAAAATCCTTGCCACTTCCATAAAACACTTCTTTTAATAAGGGGAACTTTCAGGGCATTGCACTTCCTTATAACCATAGTAATAGGCCTAAAGATCAATAATCCTTCTGCTGACACGCTTGCTTTAAAATGATCCTTATCTAAATTGCTAAACAGTTGCATCCAGTCTACAATGAATTCATTTCCTCAAGAACTTCGGTCAGGGGAAACAATAAAGGGGAAATTTTTTTCATTGGTTTTAAAAATGTTTGGTGTGTGTGAATTTGTTAAATCCTTCAGCCTCATGGGGGTAGTTTATAATTTCAGGCTGGGATTTTATCTTCTGTATAGTGGGGGCCAAGCAGGACTTAATTGAACAGAATAAAAGAGTTGGCTGAGGAACTCTGGAAGTTGAAGTCCACAAGTCTTAAAGTGACCAAAGTTGGAGACCCCTGCTCTAGTAATCTGATTTTCACAGACATTATCATCACCTGTATATGTAAGGTGTTATGGTATGATCCCATTTCTAATCATTTATTTACATGAATATTGGTCTGAGAACCAATCCAAGAAGGCCAATCTTTAGAAAAGTTAATTAAAAACCAGAAATGATGCTGTAAAGCAAGTTCAAAATCCATGGCCATTGGTGTAATGTAAATCAAAATTATTCAGATTGGAATGAAAACTTCAGAAAGCTGGGAAAAGGATTGAAACACTCCTTTTGAAGGAATTCCACGATGTTTGCATCCAGTCTTCACCTGCTCCTGCTTCTGCTGTTATCTATCACTTGCCTGACCGCACAAGCTGCAAATCGTAAGAAAAACTTTGGGATCTTCTTTAGATGACTTCAGGTTAACTAGATCCTCCAGATGTCAGAATCAAGGGGAATCCTTTGGAACTTGACTTTTTTTTAAAGAGGTGTATGTAGTAAAGACTAGAATTAAAATCCGCAATCTTATATTCATCTGTTGGAAACTAAACATAGATCTCAAGGGATATGCCTACACAATATAATTTACCTAGTGCAGTTAAAGACTTAATATGCTAAACCTGGTTAGTTCCTTTGGAGCTTAACCTATTGTGCATACCTAGCAGGGTGAAATGCTCCCGGTTTGGACCAGATCGCCCGATCCAGTGGATCAGAGAACTGGTAGCAAAAATCCTTCCTCCTCCCACCCCAACTGAACTGCACAATCATCAGAGGGGTTTTGTTTTTTTTTTACTTTTAAAAGCATTTTTTCTTCGGCGGAAAAAATGCTTTTAAAAGTGGGAAAAAAGCCTCTGATGATCGTGCGGCTCAGCTGGGATTGTCAGAACCCTTTAAAAGCATGTTTTCTACAAGCTCTTCAACTGAAGAGGTTGTAAAAAAAAATGCTTTTAAAAGATTCTGGCGATTAGGCAACTCAGCTGGGATCATCAGAACCCTTTAAAAGCTTTTTTCCCCTCTGGCGATCCCAGATCACAGATAAGTTGCCTGAAGGCTTTTAAAAGCATTTTTTAACAACCTCTTCAACCTTCAGTTTGTCCTCTGTGGGAACCAACTTTTGTCTTAGGGCTGAGTGGGCTCAAAAACATGTTATGGTTTTACAATCATGGGAACATAGGTAAAGGTTCCCCCGCACATGGGTGTGAGTCGTTTTCCAGCTCTAAGGGCGGCGCTCATCTCCGTTTCAAAGCCAAAGAGCCAGCGTAGTCCAAAGACATCTTTGTGGTCATCTGGCCAGCATGACTAAACGCCAAAGGCGCATGGAACACTGTTACCTTCCCACCAAACTGGTCATTTTTCTACTGGCATTTTTTACGTGCTTTCGAACTGCTAGGTTGGCAGAAGCTGGGACAAGTAACGGGAGCTCACCCCATTAGGCAGCCCTAGGGATTCGAACAGCTGAACTGCCAACCTTCTGATCGACAAGCTCAGCGTCTTAGCCACTGGAACATAGCTAAAGATAATTAGAATTTTTACAATGCTGAGTTTAGATATTTCCAGAGAGAGAGAGATCCTTCTTATCTACCGGCAATCCAGGACAGAAACATAGTTTTAGAAGTGAATTATTGTTGTTGTTCTAAAAGAATTTAAAATTAAACGAATGCCCTTATCAAGTCAGCTGTTAATCATCCAAAACACAATCCAATCCAGGGGTGAAATGCTATCGGTTCGGACCAGTTCGCCCAAACTGGTAATAAAAAATGCTACCGATTCGCTGAACCAGTAGTAAAAAAAGTTAAAAAAAAAAGTTCTGAAGATCAGCTGAGCAACACGCAATCGTTGGAATCCTTTTTCTTTTTTTACTTTTTAAAGCATTTCTGGAGAACCGGTAGTAAAAAAAAATGCTTAAAAGGTTTTTTAAAAAGTTCCAAAGATCAACTGAACGATGCACAATCGTTGGAACCTTTTTTTAAAAAACCTTTTTAAAGCATTTTTTACTACATTTTCATTTTGCTTTTCCTCATATAATAGAAAGGGACCAGGTTTGCATATTGTAATAAGTCGTAGTTTGTTTGTTTGTTAAGTAAGTCTTATTTGAGTGTTCCGACATGTAAAAGTCCATTTAATCCAGGGGTGTCAAACTCTTATTTCCTTGAGGGCCACGTCAGGGTTGTGTTTGACTTTGGGGGGGCTGGGATGGGTGTGGCCAGCTCAACATCACTCCTGTTGGGGGCACCTGTGGTGGGCCAAGCGCTCTGCTAGCTCCCAAGCTCCGTTTTCGGCTGCAACCCTCTGCCAGTGAAAACGGTGGATTGCAGAAGGCCGTGGCAACTGAAAATGGAGCTCAGGAGCCCGTTTTTGTTGGCAGAGGCACTGTGGGCTGGTCCTTTATTGTTTCCAGGGAGACCCCACCCTGGAGTACCCCGTGGGGCGGATCTGGCCCCTGGGCCTTGAGTTTGACACCCCTGATCTAATCCAACATTCCTTATAATAGAAACAAAGTTGTTGTGGTCCACTAGCAGCCTGCGGAACTGGCAACCGGAGTCAGACAGTGATGAGGCTGAGGAAGAACATGGGCCAGTCCTGGAGGCTGGGGAAGGCCCGGATGAGGGCTCTGCATCGGAAGCAGAGATGGGGCCAGGGCCATCAGGGAGTGATATGAGGACTCCAGAGCCTCTAGAGGCTGACAGTAGTGAGGCAGAGGAACAGGAGGAGCTTGTTCCTAGTGCATGCATGAGAAGAGCTGCCAGAAGGCAAGAACACCTAAAGCAAAGAGGACGACTCGGGAATAGGGCCAAGAGATGATTGGCCCCTCCCATAAGGCTTAAATGACCAGCAAAGGCGTTTGGGCTCTTTGCTGGAAAGCAATGTTGATAGCTTTGTCTTGTTGCATTTGTTTCGTATCGGTTCTTCTGAACTTTTGCCAAGAAAGGCCTTTGGCAGTTTGCCTAATTGGACCAAGGTTGGTGATAGGACTGAGGAATTGTGCTGGGAGAATTTGCTTTAATTTAGTTGGACTATACTGAGAATGAGTTAATTCTCAGCTGTTTGAATAAAGTTTGTTTGTTTTTACACTGACTGAGTTTCCTACTACCTACTTGGGCCTGGGTCATAACACTTGCTTTTTAAAAAAACCCAGCTAAGCATGGCTTGCTATGCTGTTAAATGAACCATACTTAGCTCTGTTCTCCTACTGTGCTAAGCCATCACTCTGGCTTATAAAGGACTATAGCCAAGCTGACAAGACGGTACATCAAAAACAACGAAACTATGTTATGGTTAACACAATGCACGAACCCGGTGAGGGAATCCACGTATGCAGTGAAATTTGCTCTTGGAAGTCCAGCAATGACTAATGTGACACAGTAGTTGAATTGAACCGTGTCTTTGTTTTCCAGCCGATTGCACCCATGTTGCAGACTTTGATAACTGTGTAGGTGATACAGTCGATTTTTGCCCTAAAGGGATTGCCTGCAGTTGTAAAGATAAAGTTCCTTATTGCAAGTAAGTAAGTTAACTTCGTTGTTTTGAGAATTAGGGAGGAGGGCTGTATTTCGAAAAGACCAGCCTCTTCTTAAAAGCCTCCAGAGATGGAGAATTTATAACCTCCATAGCAGGGGCGAAATCTACTTACCTTCCTTACCGGTTTGGAAGTACACACACCGTGCCCACGCATGTCACATGCAGGCACACATCCTTTGCGCCTGCGCAAAACCTTTCTGCGCAGGCGCAGAGGGTACAAAACACATTACTTCCTGGTTAAAACCACCAGCCCAACCACCAGCCAAGATCACTACCGGATTGGGCGATCCGGTCCAAAACGGGAGCATTTCACCCCTGCTTCATAGGGACAACTTCCATTCTGAATTTTTTCTTTCTTGGTAAAATAACTCTAGTGTTGTTCCTCTCCCTCCCTCCTTCCCCATCCATCCATCTATCCATAACTTGTATTTGTTATTTCTGGTCTAGTTTCCAAACTATGGAAAAGCTTTCTTGACTATCTTCTCTCTAGCTTCTCTTTACGTACTTGAACATGGCTGTCATCTCTCCCCTAAGTCTTTTTTCCCCCTCTTCATCTGACTTCCAAATTTTAGTCTGCCTGTCCTTGTAGGCATGTCCTCAAGCTCTTGAATCATCTTTGTTGCCTACCCCTGAACCTTTGTTGATAAGCAGACTCCCTCTGAATGTTTGAGGCTGATAACGTTACTTGCAAATGTGAATCCAGAATATAAGGAAGCCCTTGATTCTAGCATCCAACCCTAGAGTTGTTGGGTGGATTAGCACCCAACTTCATGATACAGGCTACGGTTTGCAGGGAAAGTGGTCCAAAGCTTTTCAGTTGTAGTCTCCTCCATTTCACGAGATGAGTCCTCTACTCCTCTGCTCACAACAGAATCCCTTATGCCACCAGGCTTGAAATTTTGCACCTGGACAACCTAGAACTACACCACCTACGGTTTGACCTAAGCTTAGTACACAGAATCATCTGCTACAATGTCCTACCTGTCAATGACTACTTCAGTTTCAACCACAATAATACATGGGCAAACAATAGATACAAACTCAAAGTAAACTGCTCCAAACTCAATTGCAGAAAATATGACAGAGTGGTCAATGCCTGAAATGGTCTACCTGACTCTCTTGTTACATCCTCAAACCAGAGGTGAAATGGTCCCGGTTCGGACCAGATCGCCTGATCTGGTAGTGATGGCGGTGTGTGGTTCGGAGAACCGGTAGCAAAAATCCCTTCCCCCTCCATGCCCAGTTGAGCTGCGCGATCATCTGAGGTTTGGGTTTTTTTTTACTTTTTAAAGCATTTTTTCTTCAGCCAAAAAAATGCTTTTAAAAGTAAAAAAAAAAGCCTCTCTGATGATCGCACGGCTCAGCTGGGATCGTCAAAGCCTTTTAAAAGCATTTTTTTACAACCTCTTCAGCCGAAGAGGTTGTAGAAAAAAATGCTTTTAAAAGGCTCCTCTGACGATCCCAGCTGAGTTGCCTGATCGTCAGAGCCTTTTAAAAGCATGTTTTACAACCTCTTCAGCCAAAGAGGTTGTAGAAAAAATGCTTTTAAAAGTAAAAAAAAAAAGTTGGCCATGCCCACCCAGTCACATTACCCCACCACCAAGCCACGCCCACAGAACCGGTAGTAACAAATTTTACATTTCACCACTGCCTCAAACCCCCAAAACTTTAACCTTAAACTGTCTACCGTGGACCTCACCCCATTCCTAAGAGGTCTGTATGGGGGCATGCATAAGCATACCCGTGTGCCTACCATCCGTGTCCTACTGTCCTCATTTATTTGTACTCATTTCTTATGTTTATACTTACAGTTGTTTATACTTACATGTTTATATGTTATGTTCATACTTATACTTGCTTCCTCATACATGCTTGACAAACTAAAAATAAATAATAATAAAAAAATGTGTCTTTAGGTGTCCCTTCTACCAAAACAAATGGCAAAATTATTGGTACATGGGCCCCAAATGTAATTATCTGTGGAGCACTCTGGACTTGATTTTGATGATCGTGGTTCCTGCAGTCACATTGTCTATGGTTGTCTTCACCTTAATGCAATGGATTGCCTACTGTAGAAGCCAGCCAAAACAGAGCAGGTGAGTTGATTTGGGGCAGAGAGAACACCAGTTTTTGATTGAGGCAGGATTTATTTCCACCAAATCCACCTGGTCAGCGAACGTAGAAGTAACCCTGAACTAAAAGTGTGAGATGAAAAGAGAGCTTAGGAGCAGCACAGAGGTGGTGTTTATGTAACACACTAAGCCATAGTGTCAACTCACATAGCATCCCTGGTCTGCTCTTGAGTTGCCATAGGCAAGAGGGATGGGAAAATGGTGAAGCAGCATGGCATACAAAAACAAAAGTACATCCCAGACATCTCTCTCTCAAGGCTGTCTCCCAGGGTTACTCACAGCGGCCGGAGGGGCGTGAACTCGACAACCTGCGAAATTGCTCCGTTGGCGAATGTGACTGATGACACACCCTGGGGGGGGGAGGGAGGAAACAGGGTCAAGATTGGGTCATAAATTACATGGAGTCAGAGTTGACTTCACTTGGAACATGCTGACATGAACCTCCTAATTTCTTTTGAAGCTTAGCTTGAGGCTCATGATTTAATTAGGACATCCGTCGTAACCCCGACGCATAGTTTGTCTAATTATAGTTTGTTTATCATCTTACATTGTAAGACTTACAATAAGCTAAGATCATCTATTTTTAATGGTCTATGCTCTTAGCCACATTTTTAGTGGTAAAGATGTCAGGCTAGAAGCCAGGAGATTGAGTTCTAATTTCACCTTGGGCGCAAAGCCTGCTGAATGTCCTTGAGCCAGTCACTTTCTCTCAGCCCTAGGAAGGAGGTAAGGGCAAACTCTTATGAAAACCTTGTCAAGAAAACTGCAGGGATACATTGCAGGCAATCTCCAAGAATTGAACACAACTGAACAAAATAAATTAGCTTAGTTTAGCTTAGGTTTTTCTCCTCATCAAAGGTATGCTACATTTACATTTAATATTTCTTTTTAAAAAATCTGATATTTTGGTAATATTTTCAGAAGTCAAGAAAGGCTCCCAGCTCCAGTCTTCCCAAATAAACCCCAAAGACAAATGGTAAGCAAATACATTTTGAATTTATTTCACTATTAAGGCTTCATTTTGTTTATTATGGTTAATTTTTATTTAATTTGATGAGATTTTTTAAAGGGTTGTTTTGCTTCCACAAAAAAGTAGTTGATAGTTATTTTTAGACATACCTTGCCTCATTGTTTTTAAACATCCCGTTTACTTTCCAATGGAAATCGATACCGTATCTCTGATCTACAAAATGTGATTAATTCCTGTCATTGGTGCTCCCAGAATTATTTGAAAAAGATGGCATAAATTTACATTCAATGTGTATAAATAAATAAACAGGATGTTTTAAAAAAAAGATGCAATTGTACATCTCTAAAGTAATGCTCACACCTTTGCACCCCAGTATAGCACCTCCTGGTCTAAGAAAGAAAAACCAAATATATGATAATGGGTTTCTTAGAAAGAGAGGAACAGAGCAAGAAAAGACTGGCTCAGAGGTGGGTTTCAGCAGGTTCTGACCAGTTCTGGAGAACCGGTAGCGGAAATTTTGAGTAGTTCGGAGAACTGGTAGTAAAAATTCTGACTGGCGCCGCCCCCATCTATTCTCTGCCTCCCGAGTCCCAGCTGATGGGGAGGAAATGGGGATTTTGCAGTAACCTTCCCCTGGAGTGGGGTGGGAATGGAGATTTTACAGTATCCTTCCCCTGCCATACCCACCAAGCCACGCCCACCAATCCCACAGAACCGGTAGTAAAAAAATTTGAAAGTAAACCTACCACTGGTCTGGCTTATATTGGAAAGAAAATAGAATGACACTACCTGTGCAATAGGAACAATACTTTGCGAGCTTTTAAGAAGGTGAAATGGTCAATTTTGATAATGATGCATGGTTGACATTTTTTTTTTGCAGTTTTATTTTTCCTCCATCAAGATAATCTTGACCTGTTTTCATTTTCATAAATATTGTTTTCTTGGAATGCTTTTTCCCCCTCTGTTTAAAACAATAATCAAAATCAAAACAATCTGCTTATTGCCCATTTCTGATTTTTCTCACACAGGACATCCAGCCCAAACAAATGTTGGCATTTCCCAGGCCATTGGTCCAAAACCAACAGGAGATCTCCTTTCCTGATAGATTCAGGTATGACCTCCTGGGATAAAACAAATTGTGTTTTCTATCACAGTGTTTGAATCCAGGTTGTAAATGTTCTTTCACACTCGAAAAGTGAAGCTCGTGTAGTCCCAATTAATTTATAAGTATTGATTTCAGTGGATGGGAAAACAGGACAGGTAATCCTCAACTTACAACAGCCCACTTAGTGGTAGTTCGAAGTTACAACGGAACTGAATTCAGTGTCCGATGTCCTTTTTTTCCCACTCTTATGGCCATTGTAGCATCACTCATGGTCACGTGATCAAACTGCAGCTGCTTTGCAACCGACTCACGTTTATGACGATTGCAGTGGTCATGTGATCCCCTTTTGTGACCTTCTGACAAGTGAAATCAACAGGGAAGTCAAGATTCACTTGACAAGCATGTTACTAACTTAACAACCGCAGTGATTCATTTAATGATTGCGGCAAGAAAGGTCCTTAAAGGGGACAAAATTTACTGAACAACCATCTTGCTTAGCAACAGAAATATAAAGCTCAATTCTGGCTGTGTGTTGAGGACTACCTGTACCATCCACTCAACTTGGCTTAATCTGGACTCTGTGCTTGTGTTTGTGTTTGTGTGTGTGTAGCATAAACCCACTATATAGACATAGACCCACATACACACACACACACACAATTCACACCCAGAAAGAAACTATTTCACATTACCTTGTGACACTATTCCACCTACAGTAATTTGCTTGAAAATCAATTCAAGGAAAATATTTATTGGGAAGTCAGCTTTACAGTAATGTCCACACTGTGATCACTACACATACAATAGGCGAAAAAAGCCCCTCTTTTTCCAATAGGCAGAGAAAACTAGTAACGTGGAAAATGTGTATTTGTTTACGGATCTGCTTCCATTTACTGGCCAATACAGTAAATTGAACCATAATGTAGTTTGTTTACATTTAGCTTAATGTGTGGTAGGAATAAAACTCCCAGGTTTTCATGCTTTTATGGTTGTGTTCAATTTTTTCACGACAGCTACTCAGCCCAGAGACCTCTTCCAAGGGCAGTCCCATCTGCCCAAGCTGGCTGGAGTAACCACGGGGTGAATGAGATCCCAAGTGCAGATTATGGTCAAGAATTTGAAGATCTGCCTATGAGGCAGTTTCCGGTACGTCCAGATTTTGACTGTGTACAAAAAAATGGCATTTTCAAGAGTTGTTCTTGATGTCATTGGAAACCACCTTTGCTTGTGTGAAGGAATTGACTTCAGTTTCCACTGATTCCTGCTTCAAACTTGTCGTAGTTTCCTAGCGCCCAGCAGTAGCTTTGATAGACGTAGACAGAGCTTTTGGGGGAAGGAAATAATTTTCATCATTGTGCAAATAGAATGTTGCCCATGGTTTTTCTGGATCCTGTTCCTACCACAAGATCTTGACTAGACGCCTCCAATCATTCAGACAGTCCTCAGTAGCCACCGGTATTTAATCAGTACCAGGAGTGAAATCCAGCAGGTTCTGACATGTTCTGGAGAACTGGTAGCGGAAATTTTGAGTAGTTCAAAGAACCGATAGGGGAAATTTTGAGTAGTTCAGAGAACTGGCAAATACCACCTCTGGCTGGCCCCAGAGTTGGGTGGGAACGGAGATTTTGCAATATCCTTCCCCCAGGAGTGGGGGGAAATGGAGATTTTGCAGTATCCTTCCCCTGGAGCGAGGTGGGAATGGAGATTTTGCAGTATCCTTCCCCTGCCACACACACCAAGCCACACCCACCAAGCCACACCACGCCCACCAAGCCACGCCCACAGAACCGGTAGTAAAAAAAAATTGGATTTCACCACTGATCGATACCCTTAACTTAGACCATTGAGTAAGAAAAAGCAATAGACAATCAGATAGACTGAACTAAAGAGGTAGTGTTTCTAAAACATCAACATAAAATAAACAAAACAAATTGCATGGCATCCATGAGCACCCCATGCTGAAAACTGAAGCGATAATCATTAGCAACAGTAAAAATAATAATAATATTATTATTATAATATATAATCATCAGAATCTTGTAAGAATTCAGGCAAGAACATGGGATTTGTTTATTTAGAACATTTATATGACTTCCCTGTGCTAATTGTACAGGTATCTGATGTGATTCTGCTTAGCATCACCGGCTGCTTCCTGTTTCTTAGGAAGCTTATGATCCACTTACAAGTCTGTTCCGGTACCAGTAGCTTGTTTCGCTTAGTTAGAAGAGTGTCTGGAATGATAGTATTGAATGCTGACTAAAGTCTACAAAGAAGGCCCTTTTGTAGGTCTTTGGCAATTCAAGATGTTGTAGGATGTAGTGCAGAGCCATATTGACAGCATCATCTGTTGATCTATTTGCTTGGTATGCAAATTGCAAGGGGTCTAACAGTGGATCCGTGATAGTTTTCAAGTGGACAGCAGTAGCCTTTCAAAGGTTTTCATGACTACAGATGTTAGAGCAACTGGTCTATAGTCATTCAAGAACTGAGGATAAAGCAGCATCCTATTGCTAAATTAGCATTTGCACCTGGAAGCAGTGTTTACATAATCAAGAAATGCTTGATTATAATGAGCAGGACCTGACTAGTTCAAAAGGCTATTTTATTTGGGCTAGAAAGCCCAAATTTTCAGAGGGTATTCTAATGCCAGTGTCCAGGAAACACCCCGCTACATAGATTTAGGCTTTAGGCTTACCCGTTCTGAGCTGTAAACTACGGAATGGCATAAAATAATTAGTTTTGATGGCACTTAATGATTCAGATGTTTGTAGCCTGGATAATGTAGGTTTACTTTGCGTTAACATACTCAACTAGCTAGGATTGAGGTGCCTTGGGAGAAATAAGTCAAACATCCTATCTCAAAGATTGCATAGTTGAGAGAAAGACTGCTTTAAATAACTTTTAATTTTAATTTTCCTTTACAGAAACCTAAGGCACAGTTTCCCGATTATGGGGAGAACAGTTCCCAGCCAATGAACCATCTCATTGCTAATACACCCTCTAGATTTGTTCATCCACAGTATACATATAACTAAAAGAAACTTCAGACAACTGAAGTGTCTTATGGTATATAATAAACTGTAAGATTTATAGACTTTTGCCTGTTTATTCTTTATCCCTCAGAGTTGTAGCCCTCAAAAAAGTCTTCAGGTGCTTTGTCAGAAGGCAACTGGACTTTCCTGGTTTTTCTTTGAAGGTGTTTTGCTTCTTATCCCAGAACCTTCTTCAGCTGACAGAATAGTGGGGAATGGAAGGATCTATATTCCTTGCAGACAGCATTTGCATCCTTGTAAGGATGATGCAAAGGGACATAGTATTTCAGTGGCTAAGACGCTGAGCTTGTCGATTGAAAGGTCGGCAGTTCAGCAGTTCAAATCCATAGTGTTGATCTCCCGTTACTTGTCCCAGCTTCTGCCAACCTAGCAGTTCGAAAGCACGTAAAAATGCAAGTAGAAAAATAGGGACCACCTTTGGTGGGAAGGGAACAGCGTTCCGTGCGCCTTTGGCGTTGAGTCATGCTGGCCACATGACCACGGAGACGTCTCCGGACAGTGCTGGCTCTCTGGCTTTGAAACGGAGATGAGCACCGCCCCCTAGAGTCGGGAAGAACTAGCACGTATGTGCGAGGGAACCTTTACCTTTAATGATGCCAGGATGGCACCACTCACTATCTTAATCCTAAAGGGGATTTGTTTTGCATTACCACAGTAGAACCTCATCAATTGTGCTTTGTGGAGTATAGTTTTAATTTTTGATAAAGGCTAAATACTGATTATAGCCCATACAAACAAAAACTCTGAGAGGTCCACCTTGTCTAAAAAAATAGGAGAGCCCTAACAGCAAAACTTTTTAAAAACCCTGAGTATGCCTTTCACTGTTATTCTCTCTCTTTAGCAGCAGTGTCAAAAACTTTAGCACTGTGTGTTTGTGATGCTGTTCATAAATTTGGAATGCAGAAAGACAGAAGGGCATCACTTTTTAAAGGTACAGAAGCCCTTAGCAAGGAGCTTGCTCCTACAAAACTCCCCCCCTCACTCTTTCTGAGACTTTGAATCTAATGATGGGAATATTAGAAAATGCAATCCAGACATCGTCTTACAAACGCACCTAACAAAAAAGATTGTAAATCTTGCTATTTGTGGGGTGAATTTTTTTTTTCTTTCCAAAGGTCCATTTAAACAAAATGTTGGCCGTTTGCATTTGAAGGCTGTTGCGTGTTTTATGCTTTATTATAAATTTAAAAAAAAACCAGGCAAATTCCTGTTTGCATTGCTCAAGAGAAACGAGACTAACGCTCAGAACAAAACTGGCACTTTAATTGTAAGAATAATTTCATTGCAAGAATAACAAGAAATCCGATAAGAGATCAGGGCTTGTTAG
Source organism: Ahaetulla prasina (assembly GCF_028640845.1). Lineage (NCBI taxonomy): Eukaryota > Metazoa > Chordata > Lepidosauria > Squamata > Colubridae > Ahaetulla > Ahaetulla prasina. Next base: position 15,920,689 of record NC_080549.1, on the reverse strand, counting down.
GAGGAGATTAAAGGTTAACTTCAAAGTTGGACTTCAGCCACTTTCCTTTATATAAAAAAATAACTTATTAAAGTCGAGGGGAAGAGAAAATCATTGCAACAATTTTTTTCTGCGCATTTCTGAAGTCTGCCCGCCCACCTCAAGGGATGGTCTTGTCGTGAGACGATAACCGCAGAATCGCCCGTTCGGTGGGTTTTGTCTTTTTTTGTTTGTTTCTCGCGCGCCGCCCTCCCGCTTTTTCCCCACCCGTCGGGTGGTTTTCGCTCCTGGCTTTTGTTCGCCCGCTTTCCTGTCTCCTCCCCTCCCTTCGACTCAGGGAAAGAAGCGGGCGCCGCGGAGCCTCACTCCCCCTCCGCGCGCATGCTCCCTGCAAAGAAAAAAAGTGGGGGGGGAAGAAAGGCAACCCAGGGGACGACGCGCCTGGGTGACGTGTTCCGGCGGCGGCTGTTCGCGAGGACGGCGCAGGGGGGAAACAGGGAGGGGGGAAAGAGGGAGCGCGCGCGGGCGAGGGAGAAGGCCGCGCGCGCTCCCGCCCGCCTGCCGTTTCCTAGCCCGAGCCTGTGATTGGTGCAGGCCTCGGACCTGGCGGACCTCGAATGCCAGGCCCCGAAAACTGGCAGCCGAGGCGGCCCGAGCTTCCTCCGGCCTCCACCCCCGCTCGGGCCCGAGCCCGCCCGGCGAAGGTGAGGAGGTGGGGGGACAAATGGGGGGCGTCCCATCTGCCGGTCGCGGCGAGGCGAGGCTCCTGAGGAAGCGCCACAAAGAGACGGAAAGGCGAGGCGTCGGCGGGAGGGACGGGCGGGTGGGCGGCAGGCCGCTTAGGCCCCGGCCCAGGCCGCGCCCTGAGGCCTACTCCAGGCCTCAATGGCGGCCGGCTCTTTTCTCTTCTTCCAAGAACGGGATTCCTTTTTACCTTAGGCCGGGCGCCGCTTGGCCCTCCCCGGCGGCCCTTAGAGGGGTTTTAGGGGCGCCTCCGCCTCCGCCTTGACCGGCCCCGGCTTCAGAGCGGGCCAGAAAATGGCGGCGCGTAAAATGGCGGCCGCAGCCATTCTCCTCCCCCCCCCTCAAAAACCATCGCCGGGGCCTTTCCCAATGTCGCCGCCGCATCCCCGCCTCCGGAAAAGCCCATCCCCCTATTTTACGACGACGACGCCCCCCCTCCGTTCCCACCACCCCCTCCCTCCGTCCCGTCCCCTTTCCTCCAGACAGGCGGGGGCGGAAAGCCGCAGCGGGAGAAAGACCCGCCCGGGCCTCCTCCCCTCAGCTGCCTCCAAAAGCCAGGAGGGGAGCCGAGCCGGCGCCTTCACCGCCGCCGTTGTTGTTGTTTCCCGGGGAAGCGCCCGTCTGGCTCAGACCCCCGCGCGCCGCTTTCTTGCCCGCCTGGTTCCCCTTCCCTCCCTCCCTCCCTCTCTCTCTTTCCCTCAGCCGCGCCACAACCGCCCCGGGGAAGGATGGGTACAACAACCCCACCCCTTTTTGCCCGACTCGGGCTGCAGAGCGCCGCTTTTTTTTTTTCCTTCTTCTGCTTTTTTTTTTTGTTTGCTCATCGTGGGCGCTGATTGGAAGAGGAGGGCGGCGTGGAGCGGGGGCGCGCGCGCTCGCCCGCCCGCCCGCCCGGACTCCTCTCGCTCTTCCTCCCTCCCTCGCTCGCTTCAAGCGCTCTCGCGCGCGGAGTAGGGGGGGGTTAGTTCAGAGCGTTGGTGGTGCGCGTGCGCGCGCACAAGGGGGCGGGGGGAGGAGGAGGAAGAACGGGGCCCGCATGACGCAGGCGCGGTCCCGAACGCTCTCTTTGTATCGGGAGCTCCCTCCTCCCAAAAGAGCCCCAGCCCGTTTCTATCTCGCCTCCCCCTTTGCAGATGCTAGCCAGATGTTCGGCGGCTGGGCTTGTTCTATCCGAGGCGGGCTTGCAGTGGCCCTTTTCCCGGGGTTCCTAAACTGCTGCTTCCTAGAGGGGGAAAAATGCCTTCGACAAGACCTAAGCTTAACTCACAGAACCATCTATTGTAATGTCCTTCCTGTTAAAGACTACTTCAGCTTTAATTGCAATAATACTAGAGCAACTAATAGATTTAAACTTAATGTCAACCGCTTTAATCTAGATTGCAGAAAATATGACTTCTGTAACAGAATCATCAGTGCTTGGAATACTTTACCTGACTCTGTGGTCTCTTCTCATAATCCTAAAAGCTTTAACCAAAAACTTTCTACTATTGACCTCACCCCATTCCTAAGAGGACAAACGTGCCTGCCTACCATTCCTGTCCTATTGTTTTTTTTCTTCTTCCTATATATATGCTTATACCTCCTTATATTTACTCATATATGTGTTTATATACTATATAATCTTTTGTATGATACCTACATATATTGTTGTGACAAAATAAAATAAATAAAAATAAAGAAAATAACCCTGAAACCAGTCCCATGCATGGCTTAAGGCTTCTCCCAGAGCCCCGTTTTTGAATGCAAAAGTCCATCATCGTTTCCCCAATCCGGGGCACCCCAAAGGTGCTTTTTTCCAAGAGGCAACTGTGGACTTTTATTGGTTTTTCTTTCAAGACGTTTCGCTTCTCATCCAAGAAGCTTCTTCAGCTCTGACTGGACGGTAGGCTCAGTACACTTCCTAAAATGCAAATGTCCCATCTGACTGCAAGGAGTAGAAATCCTTTCCGTTCACCCCACCATCCAGTCGGAGCTGAAGAAGCTTCTTGGATGAGAAGCGAAACGTCTTCAAAGAAAAACCAGTAAAAGTCCACAGTTGCCTCTTGGGGAAAAAAGCATCTTTGGGACAACCTGGTTGACGGAGAATCTCCATAGTGAATCCAGTTTTCCAGCCTTCCACATCCCCTCCTGACAAGCAAATGCTTGGAAAGGGCAAAGATGGTAGTTGCAAGGAAAGCAGATTCCCTGGCCCCAGTTAATGTCTAGGGAGAGTCTCAATCATCCAGATCACGGTTGTCCCAAAGGTGGTTTTCTTTCCCCCCAAAAAAGGTTACTAGACTTTGGGGTTCCCTCCCCCCCTTCCCTTGAAAAGTTTCGCTTCTCAACCAAGAAGCTCCTTCATTTCTAACTCCAGTTCTTCAGTTAGAAGTGAAGAAGCTTCTTGGATGAGAAGCGAAACATTTTTTTCAAAGGAGAAAAAAAAAGAATAGAATAATAACTTTATTGTCAGTTTGAATTTACACTAATCGGCATACATTTAAATGAAATTTGGTTGCATAAAGCTCTCAGGGTCACCATGACAAAATAAATAAATACAAATTTATGTATATACCCACATATATGACACAGAGGAAGAAAAAAAAGAAAGAAAAAGAAGAACAAAAAGAGAAAGCTCCTTTGGGATTCCCCCTCCCCCAAAGGGGAAAAAATCCTTAATGGAGGACACATTGAGTCAATTACACTGGGAGTGTACATAACATACATAACATAACATCAGAGTTGGAAGGGACCTTGGAGGCCTTCTAGTCCAACCCCCTGCCCAGGCAGGAAACCCTACACCATCTCAGTCAGATGGTTATCCAACATTTTCTTAAAAATTTCCAGTGTTGGAGCATTCACAACTTCTGAAGGCAAGTCGTTCCACTTATTAATTGTTCTAACTGTCAGGAAATTTCTCCTTAGTTCTAAGTTGCTTCTTTCCTTGATCAGTTTCCACCCATTGCTTCTTGTTCTACCCTCAGGTGCTCTGGAGAACAGCCCAACTCCCACTTCTCTGTGGCAGCCCCTGAGATATTGGAACACTGCTATCATGTCTCCCCTAGTCCTTCTTTTTGTTAAACTAGTCATACCCAGTTCCTGCAACCGTTCTTCATATGTTTTATCCTCCAGTCCCTAATCATCTTTGTTGCTCTTCTCTGCACTCTTTCTAGAGTCTCAACATCTTTTTACATCGTGGCGACCAAAACTGGATGCAATATTCCAAGTGTGGCCTTACCAAGGCATTATAAAGTGGTACTAGCACTTCACGTGATCTTGATTCTATCCTCTGTTTATGCAGCCCAGAACTGTGTTGGCTTTTTAACAGCTGCTGCACACTGCTGGCTCATATCTAGATGGTTATCCACTAGGACTCCAAGATCCCTCTCACAGGTACTACTATTGAGCAAGGTACCACATATACGGTACTGGTGCATTTTGTTTTTGGCCTAAATGTAGAACCTTACTTTTTCACTGTTGAATTTCATTTTGTTAGATAGCGCCCAATGTTCAAGTCTGTCAAGATCTTTCTGTAACTTGAGCCTATCTTCTGGAGTGTTGGCTATTCCTGCCAGCTTGGTGTCATCTGCAAATTTGATGAGTTCCCCATCTATCCCCTCGTCCAAGTCATTGATGAAGATGTTGAAGAGTACTGGGCCTAAAACAGAGCCTTGGGGTACTCCACTGCATACTTCCCTCCATGTGGATGTAGTTCCGTTGAGGACTACACGTTGAGTGCGGTTGGTCAGCCAGTTACGAATCCATCTGGTGGTGGTGCTGTCTAACCCACATTTTTCTACTTTATCTAGTAGTAGGTTATGGTCTACTTTATCAAATGCTTTACTGAAGTCCAAGTAAATTATATCAACAGCATTCCTCTGGTCTACTAATTTTGTCATTTTGTCAAAGAATGCGATAAGATTAGTCTGGCATGATCTGTTTTTGACAAACCCATGTTGGGTTTGTTATTACCCGTGTAATTGACAGGCAGGCAATTACCCGTGTAATTGACAGGCAGGGGTGTATTGAGCTAAATTGTTTCATTTATTTTTCAGGATGTGTTCTGGTGTATTTATACTTCATTAAAACATTTGGAGCAATGGTATAGAGGATGGGTCACCAATCTTTCGGACCTCAGGGACCACTAAATTCCTAATTTTAAATCCAGCGGGCCACTAATATGAATTTTTTAAAGAGAGATATAGTATTTAGTGCAATATAAAAAATGCAAATAATTTGTCTGCGGACCACCAAAATTTTCTCATGGACCACTGGTTGGTGACCACTAGTATAGAGTGCAGTGCTGTTAATCAGGAGTGGGAAAAGAGGCCCTGAGCGGCAATTCCATGCTGACCAGACCCGACTTTGTGGCCAATTGTTGGCAGCCTTACCTAGTTACCTAGTATAGTTCTCCTGTGTGAGCAGGGGGTTGGACTAGATGACCTCCAAGGTCCCTTCCCACTCTATTACTGTTACCCCCATTTTTAAAAAAATTCTGCGATGAGAAGACATCAGAAAATAGTCACAGATGCAACAAGTCCTTTTGAAAGTTCAGAGCTCTAACTGTGGGGATGCTGTCCCACCCAGTTAGGCACTTCCTACGCTTTATAGAAACTTGTCCCTCCTAATTAGGTGCCATTACAGAATTTTAATACCTTGATGTAGGGAGAAAAAATTGTCTTTATTTTGGCTGTGAACATCACTTGCAAATGTAGATCCCTAACTAGATTTTTCTGCATATTCAAGTCTAATATCTAGACTAAAATGAGTCCCCTTGCATTTGCGTTCCAAAGAAAACATTGCAAGAATGCTTGCTTTGATCTGATAAACAATCCAATCCTCCGACATCTCATTCCTATTGGTGCAGTGCTATACTCTGCTGTGCTATCTTAGAGTCACAGAACTAACAGTCCACAGTTTTGCAGTTAACTGTAAACATGCATTGGCAGATTTGGGAGGAAATTAGTATGTACAGCAAGATAGAATATAAGCAAATTTATTACACGTTAACAGCTTAAAGCTGTTTGAATAAAATCGGATGTATACCAAAGTTTTACATCTCAGATAAGATTTAGTCTAATGGTTAAGGCACCAGGCTAAAAACTTGGAAGACGGTGAGTTCTAGTCCCTCCTTAGCCACGAAAGCCGACTGGGTGGCCTTCGAACAAGAACTCTCCCAGCCCGAATCACCTCACAGAGTTGTTATTGTGGGGAAAATAGGAGGAGGAAGGTGTGTTGGATGTGTTCACTGCCTTGAGTTTTTGTATTAATATTGTAAAAATAATAAAGGGGAATACAAATTAATAAAAAAGATGAAAGCTTGAATTGATTGTAGGGAGATGTGTGCTGCACCTTTTCTTCAAGACTGTTTCTTAGAAATTGGCTTCATTCAAGCATGCTAAGCATATATTAACAGACTTGATGATCACAGCTATAAATATGAATATTGCAAACTTTCTTAAGAATTTTAATTATTACTTGTCTTTATCTATATACTATGAAAATTCTCATGTCTGTTTGATTGTAATTTTAAATTGGGGGAAATGGCATGTCATAGGGCAACCATTTTTGAATCAACATGCCTCAAATGGGCTAATTTACAGAATGCATCCAAATTCAGGAACTATGACACCTATGGAATTAAAAATCGCCAAAGTTGTGGCCGCTTTAATGCTGCCATGCTTGTTGCAATTAGCTGTGGTCATGTGATCATCACTAACAAGGTTTCTTGTTAGCTTCCTAGAAGGGAAGTCAATGGGGAAGTCAGTAGGAAGTTGGAAGTTGCTCCTGCATTTTTACCACCAGTAGTCACTCTGTTGGGTGGCTCAGTGGCTAAGATGCTGAGCTTGTCAATCAGAAAGGTCGACAGTTCGATTCCCTAGTGCCGCATAACGGGGTGAGTTCCCGTTACTTGTCCCAGCTTCTGCCAACCTAGCAGTTCGAAAGCAGGTAAAAAATGAAAGTAGAAAAATAGGGACCACCTTTGGTGGGAAGGGAACAGCGTTCCGTGTGCCTTTGGCATTGTGTCATGCCGGCCACATGACCACGGAGACATCTTCGGACAGCGCTGGCTCTTCGGCTTTGAAACGGAGATGAGCACCGCCCCCTAGAGTCAGGAATGACTAGCACAAAAGTGCAAGGGGAACCTTTACCTTTACCTTAGTCACTCTGTTTAGGAAAGGAAGTGCCCCTGAAATGATGACCCAATGAATCTTGTTATCTAGCACCACTCTATTTACTTAGACATATAGATTAACTTTGGCACTGACAAATAGTCTTGAGACCCAGGAAGTCCTATAATCCTTATATATACCAGTATGCCTCAGTGATAAAAAAGATCCCTTTGGTTGTTACGTTCTGAAAAAAAAAAACCAGAATTTTGGGTTAAATTTTCAATGTGAATAACAGTTATATAAAAATCTTTTAACATATAGAAATATCAGTTGCTTTAGGCTTCAATCTGACGTTCACTTAACTGGAAGTAAGCCCCTTTATTTTTAGGATTTAATTATAAATCATTTTACAACATGTCTTGAATAAATTAATTGCCTAATTCTGATTTAGGCTTTTGGTAACTATAGAGAATATAGCATTCCTGCAATGTGTTTACATTACATTTGCACAGAACAAGACAATTTAATAAAGACATTTCATGTGGTGTTAGTACAAATAGTAATTTCTATATAATTCCCTTTTCAGTTTGTGAATGAGCCTCAATGATTATGGATCCAGGTGGTGGAAGTCTTGGTTTGCAGACACAGGAATCCAAAATGCCTCACACAATGATTATGCAGGATTTTGGTAAAAACCATACTATACTCACACAAAATTATTATTATTAGCTAAAGTATTTGCTTATCAGGTGCATTGTATTTGTAAATCAATAATCTGCAGCTTGGGTGCCAAAATTGGTATGGGGGGGGTATGAATTTGTTTTATATTTGGACAGGCTCATGGGGGCTAACTTCCTGCTGCCTCTCCAAGGCTGCACTCTGGTTAGCTCCATGCTTCAGTCACTTACAAAGAAAACTACGTTTGGGTGTGGAGGGTATATAGTGCTCACTAATGAAATCGTTCCTCTGAATTTGATAATAAGGTGACCAAATATTTTAAATAATACCATTGTATTAAATTTCTGAAATCAGGTGAATTGGAATACACTTGGCACTAGAAGGCAGCTAACCTCCTAGCTGAGCCGTGGTGGTGCAGAGGTTAGAGTGCAGTACTGCAGGCTACTTCTGCTGACTGCCAACTGCTTGTAATTTGGCAGTTCAAATCTCACCAGGTTCAAGGTTGACTCAGCCTTCCATCCATGAGGACCCAGATTGTTGGGGGCCATAGGCTGACTCTGTAAACCACTTAGAGAGGTCGGTAAAAGCACTGTGAAGCTGTATATAAGTCTAAGTGCTAACACGAATATTTAAAACGCTCAGTCTAGCCTGCAGACCTGGTATTTCCTAGTAGCCTCATTGAGTCCCAGCAATATGTAATGTTTGCATCCAGCTGCAGAATTCTGTTACTACATCTTTTAAAGTGGATAATAGATATACTAGAAAGATGGAGAGTATTTTGGATGCATGTACAGTATTCAGTAGCTCCTTAGGAATATGCAATGATTCAGTCTTGAAAACAATATTAATATGCTTCCTCGTACATTATTGTTTCCTAGTGGCTGGAATGGCTGGTACTGCTCATATTGATGGAGATCACATTGTGGTGTCAGTCCCTGAAGCTGTACTGGTTTCAGACGTTGTCACGGACGATGGGATCACCCTTGATCATGGCTTGGCAGCTGAAGTTGTCCAAGGACCTGATATCATAACTGAAACTGACGTTGTAACAGAAGGTGTGATAGTCCCGGAATCTGTCCTGGAAGCAGATGTTGCTATTGAAGAAGCATTAGATACCAGTGATCATGTTTTAACTTCCGATTTAATCACTGAAACCGTTAGAGTGCCTGATCAAGTTTTCGTGGCTGATCTTGTTACGGGTCCTGATGGACACTTGGAACATGTGGTGCAAGATTCAGTATCGGGACCTGATTCCCCCACGATGGTATCCGAAGAAGTTCTTGTGACAAATTCAGATACCGAAACTGTCATTCAAGCAGCCAGCACCGTTCCTGGATCCACAGTTACCATCAAGACTGAGGATGATGATGATAGCAAGAGCACGTCTGAAGACTATTTAATGATATCTTGTAAGTGAAGTAAAGGTATATATAAAATTATCTACTCAGACTAGAAGTGATTTAACCATGAGAGATGTAATTGTGTAGAAGTACTGCATCTGGTTGTTTGGTTTCGTTTCAAGGAAGACATTGTAAATGAGTTAACAGAAACTAGCTGGTGAAAGAAATGAAGAAATTGGAAATGTTTAGGCTTAAAACAGTTCTAAGCTTGCATATATTGTCTCAGCTGAGAATAATGGGTGTAACTTGTCCTTGGACTGATTGCTTGTATCAGTTTCCACTTGAATTTCTTCTTTTCAGTCCTTAACTGTAGTTTGCAAGTATGTTAAGCTTGTAGTATTACAACAACAACAACAAAAATTATAGTTGAAAATTGGCTACAAAAGTAACGGTGGTTGACATTAAAACAGCTAAATATGGTTCATGCTAAATATGATCTACAAACAAAAATATTTCTCTATTAAAGAATGAGAATTGTGATTAATTTGAGGACTATTCCAGCAAAATATTTTATTCTGCTTGTTCAGTCAACCAGCCCTACATGTTTAATTGTTTTGTATTTTATAGAAATAGCTATTTTACATATTAAGTAGAAATTAACTTTTCTCCTGAAAATGAAGTGTTGTAAATAATAAATTTGTCATACTGATGAAGATTTGCTTTTTACTTCAGTCAAAAGTGTTCATGGTAAGGACATACAATATTCTTCATCCCCATGAAAGTGAAAGCTTTGTACAGTTGCCTCGTGACTAATCTGGTCGCTTTTGAAGTAAAGGGAATCATTTTTCCAAATAAAATAGACATATTTGAAAAAGAAAAATTCATGTTTAAAAGATTACATTTTTAAAAAAACACTTTTACCTAAAAGGGTTGAACTGAAAGGTCCTGGGAATCCCTTCTAGCTCTGCAATTTCTCAATTTTATGATCTAGGGTTTATAGTGACCGATGGTAAGAATTCAGGAAAAATAGAGATTTAGTGTGGGGGGTGGTAGTGGTAAAAAAAGTCACACAAAACATAAAACGGCCTCCTTTGTTTTTGTTTTTCAGGTTTGTGATGTTCAGACACCCACAATGGATTGCTAGCTTTTGAGCCATAGGATGATACTGCATGCACATGCTGGTGATCCTATACCCACTACAGAGCCACCCTGGAGCTGTCCTTTAGGGAGAAGGTAATATTCCACTGCCACCTCCTTTTAAGAATCTATTACAGTACAGTATAGCAGGGGTGGGCAACTTTTCCTCGGCAATGAGTCAATTCCCCTCCTTCGCTAACCGGCTGGTCTTGCCTTGCATCCAATTGGACCCCACTGCCCTCAATCATGTCAGTAGCACAGTTGGGCAAAATGGCAAAGTATTTTGCTACCAGTCCAGGGCACAAGAGTTACAATGCGGCTTACGGCCACTCTACATTGCGGCTCAGAAACGGGCCGTAAAAACGAGCGGTTGCACCCCATTTGACACGTTGGCCCAAAGTTATTCACCCCTGCAATACAGCATTGCATAGTCTGCTACAACTATTAAGTAAAATCCGATTCTGTTCCCTTCTGAGGACGCAATTAGGAAAGTCGAGATTTTTTAAAATAAAATAAAATTGCACAGCTGTAAATTTTGGCATGTAATCTCATGGTTTTATGGTGGGTGTGATATCACCAGCATAGTGCATGCTGAGACACCGCGTGAATGGGGAGCTGGCAATCCACAGTGAATCTGAACATCTCATACCTGGAAACAGCTGACAAAGGTAAGTTAAAGGTGGTAAATCTTCTTTGTCCGTGGATATTCTTTACTATTTCTGCAGAAAATTATTTCTTACAATCACCTGGGTAATCATAATAATAGATCATTAATAATCAAAGGAAATAATTGGGCTTTTTAAAAAAAATTGTTCAAGTTTATGTGTAGTCAGAAAATAATCTTCTGGAATTATAATTTGGTTAAGAATGAATGTGGAGTTGTTATTTTTTTAAACTTGTCTTACAGGTTTACAATTCTTACGTTGAAGTCTGTAAACCACTTTTTGTGTTTTCTTTAAAAGAAAGTTGTTAAATCAAGGTGGGAAAATGCATTGATGTATATATGAGTTACGGGTGCAGCAGTCTAGATTGTATGCATTTAATTCTGGAATCCCTTGAATAAATGGTGTATAATGTTAATAAGAAATAAATAAATAAAAATAAAACATGTAGTTAACTTATGTTTAACAGATATCAACCTAGTGATTAAAGATACAGTGCTTTACAGTATTCATATATTAAAGAATTACTGACACATGCAATATGTTTCTAATGATTTATAATCATTTTTATTTGAGGCTTCTCTCCCAGTACTATAGCATTTATTCCAATATATTTTTCCAACATTTCCCTACGTCCTATGGATTATATGCATAGTTTATAAAATGTAAGCTTTCAGCAGTGATCACATGGGGTGAATCTAGAAAGTATATTTCCTTCCATGTTTAATCTGTAGTTATTAGAAAAAATGAGTCATAGCTAAAATCAAACTGAAATTATTACATTTTGATAAATTGCCTTAGCAGTATGTTCCTGCTGTATTCAAAACTTTCAATGTTAAGAAATTTTATTTAGCAAATATTGTTTAGTGCAAGACACACCTGAAGACTTGAAGTGTTATATTTATCCATTGCAATACTTCTGCTGGTGCCTTTTAGGCATGACATTAATTATATTTTACCGATAAGCTTTGGAAAAATGTGTTTCGTATATTAAGTACTGCAGTAAGCAGTTAAGTACTGCTAATGTATGTTATAACTGCAGTTTTTATTTGGGTTGGGAATCATTAGGTTCTTTATTAACACAAGGATTATTCTTTCTAATAAGCCAAAATTTGAAACTACGGTTTATAATTAGTGTTTGGACTTGTCAGAATAATGGTAAGTGCGAATTTAAATGGAGTTGCAATGTTAATTTTTTCCATTCTTTTCAGTTTAATTAATCTGGTAAATAAAAGACTGAGGACTTTATTTTAGTGTTTTACAGTCATTGGCATATCTTACAAATATCAAAAAGAACCTTGTTTCTCTGTTATTTTTATGAATGGAACTAAAGAAGTGACTATGAATTTGTACAATTGCTTTATTATTATTCAAACAGGATATATAGAAAAATCAATCTAAAACCTTGGAAGAAGAAAACTATCACAATACAATAGAGAAATCACTTCCATTACCATCATAGGTTTATGTGTTTTATTTTTCCTTCTCATTTTTTAAAATACATCTTCATGAATCTAGTAAATACTTCACTGTTTGGTCTGGAATTCTTTTTATTAGGCCAGCAGCATTTGCACATCCCTATTCAGTGTTGCATAGTTTCATTGCAACTTTCCAAATGTTTCTCTGCACTCCTTTATTTTTAAAAGAAAATAAATAAAAAAGTAACATTTCAAAGGGAAGAAGTTACTCCATAAAAAAAAGAGTGCTTTGTAGCAATCCTTTCTTAAATATTTTGGATAGACAGTTTGCAAAGAATTGCTTGAAACCTCACAGTGGAATTTGGTGTGATTCTTCCCACTCTCCTGAGTATGAATGTGAATTAGACACACTCACACACACACTCAAACACACACCAAAAGTCAGCGAGAGCCACAGAAAAACTACACCAAGTGTTCGGAAATAGAGAAGCATTTGAAAGATCCCCTTTTTCTGTATTAGCAACATAAACCCACATCCCAAAAGCAAATCATTGATCCAACTAATGAATTAGCTCTCCTGTTAAAATAACAGGTTTGTTTTCTGTATATAAATCTACCTACCAGTCCAGCATTTCCCTATAATCACAGTATACAACCTCTTTGTGTTCTTAATGTTGTCTATCTGCAAGACAGACAGATATAGGAAGGAAGGAAGGCAGGAAGGAAGGAAGGAAGGAAGGAAGATAGTTGGCCTCTGTGAGATAGCTTTTTGCAAATTCAGATATGGGAAATTGCTCGGCCCAAATGACTTGAATTTTATTAGCTTTTTGTTTTTCTAAAATTCATTAAGAAACACCAGCTTCAGTCATATAAGTTTAATTTTGCCATGGTTAACAGTAGCGATACTGATAACTCTTTTGAAAAAGTGAAGTGATTAGCTTTTTAATTTCTATTTAGTTCTGTTTTCAGTAGCTTCAGCATTGTTCTGACCAGTTCACAGCCTTCTGAAACAAGTTCATCAGTGGCACCCAAAACCGCAGCAGTTTTAGCAGGTATCATTAAATGGCATCTAGCACAGGCAACATGGGCACATATAAAGCAAAAAATGCACTGTTATAGTCATGTAAAATTGGTATAAAAGCAAGAAATTACAATTGATCTTTGCTTGCTTCCCTGAAAGAACTAACACCTATAAAAGAGTTCAGCATCCAACTGACTGTTGCATGGAAGCGCAACCTTAGAACAATTTCTTTCCTTCAGCTTCTAGCAAAGTAAATAATATTAAATTTCCTTAAGATAAATCACGTGCGTCTTGTAGTATTGTTAATGGTGCTAAAAGGAAACTATTCTTGACTATGATCATAGAAGAGTCTAAAATAGTCAAAAAGTAAAGACTATGCCCAAAGCATGCTTCCTTTCTCCAATATAACACATTCTCCCCCTCCCAAGAATTTTGGTTCCTTCAGTTTTATTTCTGGATCATTTTGAAACAAGATATCCTATTGGGAATCGATTAACATGCTTTAAAGGAGAAAGAACTCAGCCCATAAATTAAAATTAGTGTGGTATACACTTAACTCTGATTAAGGGGCAGGGAAGGGTTTTCATGCAAGGAAGAAATGTGGAAGAGATTGGGTAAATTTATTGCTTTCTGACTCCCCCCCCCCCCCGAAAATAAACCTGTGATCAATTCATTTACAGTTTCACTATTCTACATCAGTCATAATTTCATCTTGTAGAGTACCACCTTATGGAAAGGAAGGGATGTCTGTGTGAATAAATGCTAACTAACACTTTATTGAAAATGTTGAAGGTCTTTCAAAGATCAAACCAAAATGATTTTCCTTTTTAAAAAAAACAAAAAACAAAAATGACAACATGGGTATCCCTCACTTCTTATATGTTCTAAAATGCAAAACAGACCAATTAAATGAAAATGCCCATGCAATGCAAAATGTCTTATTCAATTGCTTAATCAGACATTGTGATATTATTGATATATTTATACAGCACAACTGATTCTTTCCAATGGTGAAATTAATTATTCTGATTTACTAAAATAATAAGTTGTCAAGTTACAGTGGATATATTAATACCATGTACAATCTTCAGAAATTAAATAAGTGTGAAGTAATTGGTGTGCATGCCAGCATCTAATGCAGCCAGATTGTTATTTGAATAAATGAACTAAGATTCTCAGAACATGTTGTTTTGCTTCACATTCTGCTTCAAACTTAACTTCAGTTCTTATTTTTCTTTTCTTTTTTTTCAAGTGGATGATGTTGGGGAAAAATTAGACCACATTGGAAATACCCCTCTAAAAATCAGCACTGAGGTTTCACATGGTGACGTATCTAAAGATGATGGGTTTGGCTCTGAAGTTATTAAAGTTTACATATTTAAAGCCGAAGCTGAGGATGATGTGGAAATAGGTACGTATCTTAAACTTAGGTTCACGAATCAGTCCATAAATATTAAATTAAATCTTGACTGCCAATTTTCATAAACTAAATCGTTCTTTGTAATGATTCCAATTTAATGAAAGTTTCCATCAAACTAGTTTAAAGGAGGCAGATACTAAATCAAACTAAAAGCTGGCCCATAGATTTCAAACCATAGGAAATGACCTGTTCCCTCCCACAAATCTTCCTCTAAAGCAGGGGCGTCAAACTCAATTTCATCGAGAGCCATGTCAAGATTTGACCTGGGGTGGTGGTCTGGGGTGGGCATGGTCAGCTCACCGTCATTTGTGTTGGGGGCACCTGTGGAGGCTCGCGCACTCTTCCAGTGAAAATGGGCTTCCAAGCGCCATTTCGGCTATGACAGCCTCCTGCAACTCTCTGCCAGAAAAAACGGGGGCACATGCAGCCCTCCCAAGTTCCGTTTTCTCTGGCAGAGGCACTCCAGGCCGCTCGTTTACTGTTTCCAGGGTGGGCCCCGTGGGCCAGATCTAAGTACCCCACAGGCCAGACCTGGGCCTTGAGTTTGACACCCCTGTTCTAGAGGCTTAGAGTCTTCCCAAGCCTTGGACGGCTCTATTTTTTCCTTCCTGCCGTGTGTTTAAAGTTGTCATTACTGCTTACAGATTAAGATCCTCCTGTTGTATTATCTGTTGTCCCTAAAAATGTGTTGACTTCTGTTACGCTCCAAACACAAGAAAAAGAAAAATAGCCAACTTTTACTGTTCTTTTTCAAATTCTACCATGTGAATATTATTATTTTTTCTCTTCAAGGGGGAACAGAGATTGTAACAGAGAGTGACTTCCACAATGGACACTCTGTCGCTGGAGTTCTAGAGCAAGGCAGTGTTGGTAGAGTCCAGCGAGAGAAGATGGTTTATATGGCTGTTAAGGATTCCTCCCAAGAGGACGAAGATATTAGTAAGGACACCTTTTTTTGTGTGGTATTATTAAGTAAATAATTTTGTAATTTCTAGAATTGTGATGGCGAACCTATGGCACGTGTACCACAGCTGGCACACAGAGCCCTCTCTGCGGGCACGCAAGCCATCGCCCAGCTCAGCTTCACTGTGCGTGTGCGCGCCTCCCGCTGGCCATCTGATTTTTGGGACATGCGGGGGGCAGACCGCATGCGGGAAATGTGTGGACATGCATGGGGGGGTTACGCGCCAATATGCAGGGATGGGGCAGAGCACAGGGTTGTGGCGTGCACACACATACCCCGGCCCGTTTTTAGGCCCAGGAGGCTTCAGAGAGGCCTGCTAGGCCAAAAATGGGGGCAGGGGTGTGTGCACACATGCACTAGGAGCCTGGGTGGGTTGCATGCGCATGCGTCTGCATCGGAGAGCACATTGCATTAAGGGTGCCGGCATGCACGCCTGCTGTCGGCCCACAACGAGAAAAAGGTTAGCCATCACTGTTCTAGAAGATCTCTCAATTACTAAATGATTGTTTTAAGTTTCAGAAGATTAACAAGTCAACAAGTTTTCTTATTTTTCCCACCTCTATAGTTACTCAGGTCACCAATTTTGCACGTGGAAAGAGTTACGTGGACTTTTTACGCAAGCTTTAATCCAAGCAATTGCAAAAGCCATTTTGATAAAACTCTGGTCTAATACTACGTTGCCTCATTTCTGACTTTGATCTGTTTGCATGTGTGACTGGCAGAAAATAATATATTTCTTGACATTTACATGGAACTGCTGGCAATGCCAGATACATTTTTCTCTGAAGAGTTCCACATGTACCAAGGATAATAACTTTTAAGTATCTTTGCCAGTTGTCAGTATTCACAGTTTTTAATTTGCTTTTCCAATTTACCTAACACAATGTTAATGTCTAAATATGAATAATTTCTGACAATAGTTTGCATATTTTACTTGCCTGTTCAGTATTTAAAATATGTTGAAGCCATTGAGAAGCAAGATAAGAACATAACACAAGTTCCAAGATGTCAAAAAGCATTGTCTTTGTAATTTTCATTTCTTCTTTTTTAAATTACCACCCATTTTTAAAATTAAATATCTAAACCATAGGTGGGTTTCAGCAGGTTCTGATCAGTTCTGGAGAACCGATAGTGGAATTTTTGAGTAGTTCGGAGAACTACTGACTGGCCCTGCCCACATCTATTCTCTGCCTCCTGAGTCCCAGCTGATCGGGAGGAAACGGGGATTTTGCAGTAACCATCGCCTGGAGTGGGGGTGAGAATGAAGATTTTACAGGATCCTTCCCCTGCCACGCCCACCAAGCCACACCCACAGAACCTGTAGTAAAAAAATCTGAAACCCACCACTTATCTAAACCTTATAATAGTTTCCATTACAGATTTTACTTTAGCCATGTACTTAACTAGATACCAGTGGCTAAATTATTGGCTTCCATTAGAGTATTGTAAAGTGTAACTTAGATAATTAACTCTTTGAGTATATAAAATGCTATAAAAATAATATTTTTAAATGCGTAATTTAATTATATGATTGTGCGTGAATTAAAAATCACTTTATTATTCTTTTTTACCTAGGAATTATGTTTAACTTCTGCAATATAAAAGCACAGTGTAATTTTTAGCAGATTTGTTTAAAGGTATTTTTGGTTGTTTTTTTTAAAAATATGCATACAGCAGAAGCCTTAATAATAGAGTAGAAAGTTGATTCAGAACTCTTTTGTATTGTGATTTATTCCATATAAATCCAGATAGCGGGTTTAAGTAGAAGTTACCGTATATACTCGAATATAAGCCGATCCGAGTATAAGCCGAGGTCCCCAATTTTACCCCAAAAACTGGGGTAAACTGGGGACTCGAGTATGTTTTCAGGGAGGAATGAGGCACCACGGTTGAAACCTCCTCCTCAGCTGAGAAGGCTGGCGGCCCCCGCCCGCCTTCACTGCACCGCAGGCTTCCCGCGTCCGTGCAAAATGTGAAAAAAAGAAAAAAAGAAAAAACTCGAGTATAAGCCGTATATACTCGAGTATAAGCCGAGGGGCTTTAAAAAAAAAACAAACTCGAGTATAAGCCGTATAGACCCGAGTATAAGCCGAGGGGACGTTTTTCAGCACAAAAAACGTGCTGAAAAACTCGGCTTATACTCGAGTATATACGGTAATTAAGCAAGGATAATATTATCATCATCATCATTTTAGCCCATGCCTATCCACTGCAGGACGAAGGCCTCTTCCTCATGTTTCCAACCAATACCGTCCTGAGTTTTCTTTTGCCAATTGGGCCCACAGTACTTACTGATGTCATTCTTCCATCTTGTTTTAAGAGTTAGGGTTATGAAAAGCAGCTACATAAACAGAATAATCCATTTCACCTCCTTTCAAATCACATCTAGGCTGTGCTGAAATAGCAGATGAAGTTTACATGGAGGTAATTGTTGGTGAAGAGGAAGCCTCCTCCCTTCCTGATGCACAGCTTGAAGACGCCGGTGTGAATAAAACTTTTGTCCCGGTTGCCTGGGCTGCTGCTTATGGTAAGATGCTACTTTTTTCTTTAACTCGATCCCTTCTCCTCACTTCACTTACTACTACTAGAGCCTTGCTCATGTCATCGAGGATTAGTTTTTCCCCCCACCCATCTCTTTCCACCTCAAGCCTCCTTCAAGTCAAACTTTATCTTTGGTGACTGAAAGATTTCTGAAATGACATCTTCCGGTTGACTGCTTGGTGTTAGTAAATAAGGCCTTCTGATTTTCTTCCAACTACCCACATTTAAATGTTCTAAATATAACTTCAGAAAGTGATTAATTTCCCAGTTTCTTTTAAATCCTTGGACCTTCCTCTTTTCCATTTTCATATCAAATAATAAAAGCGGCTGACCTTAACCTGCTACAATTACAGTGTCATCTAAATAAAGAGGCTTGGAATGCAGAATATTGCCTATTAAAAGTATTTGTCAGATTGGAAGCTCAGAGCCCCTGATGCTGGTCATGTGGGTCAGTGCATTTGTGTGTGTGTATCTGTGCATGCATGTGTACATTCTTTATGAAAGAAAGGATGGAGGTTGTTAGGCAGGTTTGTTTAGTTCATGCACTGACTCCTGTTTACATAACACATATTCTTCATGATACTACAAACAGAATATCTGAAGGCCAATTGTTGCTGTTCCGTCTGCCTGACATAATCACATTAATAGCATAAAATGGACATTAAAGCGTAACTCTTTTTTTCTTCTTGGAAGTAACAGACAGCAAACCTTGTTATTAAATATAAGACACAAGATTGTGTTTTGATTTCGCTTGGCATTCTTTGGAATCCTCACAAAGAAAGTTTTGGCAATTAATTACTCCTTGTTTTCTCTTTCAACTATTTTACAGTAGCAGCCCATAAACTGTTAGCCGTGCGCAAAACCTAATTGTTTTTCTTCCGGATCAAAGAGATCCAGTCAGCCATTGCAAGGACAGTCTTCTGAGCTGGAGGGGCTTATGGAGTTCTCATTAAAACAGGGTCCATTTTGGGGTTGGACTGCATCCAGAACACCAGACATTACTTCTGGATCCCCCCCCACATCAAAAAAAAATAGCTTCAGAAAACTGCTGGAGGTCCATGCTCCAGAAGAGAAACAGAATATAATGAAGTTCTTGGGAATGTTCTGTTCCCAGAATGATAGATATTGCATATCCCCCACTGTTTGTGAATTAAATCACTAAACTGCTTATTTCTCTAGGGGATGATAGAAGACTTCCTAGGAAATATGAAGACTGTCAAACACCAGGTGAGAAGATGAAGAATTGTTCCATGCTTAGTATAAATATTGCTCCTTCTGCTATATAACACAGAGCATTCTATGTCTTTTAGAATAACTCCTAATTAAATTTTAAAAAGTGGCGGGGAGAAGATTAATACATAGAGATGCTACTTGAATATAGCTATCGAGAGGTGCAACCATGGGTGCCACTATATCAGGTTAATAAATATGAGAACAATGAATAAAATACTTACTTTCCTTTATCTGAGAAAATTCCGAAATACAATGCCGATATAAACAGTGATAAACTATTGCTTTCTATATCAGGGGTTTCCAACCTTGGCAACTTTAAGACTTGTGGACTTCAACTCCCAGAATTCCTCAGCCAGCAAAGTAAAGCTGGCTGAGGAATTCTGGGAGTTGAAGTCCACAAGTCTTAAAGTTGCCAAAGTTGGAGACCCCTGTTCTATATGATGTATTAAAGAGAAGTTTTGAAGGGATTCTGGGGTTCTGGCATCATAAAATGGAATCCTTTCACACATCAAAGGCTCTATAAATGCTTTCTGCTTTAGCTTTGTAAATCGGGTATTATTTGCAATATTCTGATGTTATCTTTCATTCCAGGAACAAACTTAGATGCAAGATTAGAGAACAAGAATGGTAACACAACTCAGTATCTCCAAATCTGCGACAGCATTAATACGAACAGATTGCTTAAGCAGAAGACCAAGAAAAGGAGAAGAGGTGAAGCCCGCCAATGGCAAACAGGTAAAACAACCTTCCAAAAAGTTATTATCCAATTAAATATAGCTTTTAACATAGGTAACCTTTCTACGTCTGTCAGGATTTTTTTTTTCCTTTGGCAAAAAACAAGTAGTCTTTTTTTTTTTTTGTACAGTCTCCTAATCACTTATCTTGTTCCCAGCAAATTTTGAAACTACTTGGTGTAACCTACTGCCAATTGCTTTGGGTAAAAGCAAGTTTTCTCCTTGCGAGACTCCCTGTCCATCTCTTTGAGGACATAACCTATTAATTAACACGTGCGCTTTTATTACAAGCCATGATTTTCTCCTTCATGTTTTCTCCCTAGACTTTTAAACACCTTGCTTGATGAGACGTTCTTAAAAACCTGAAAGGGTACAATTTTATTGGCCAAACAAAAGTGTTGTTTTAAAATGGTCTTTGAATTTAAGTCAGAGGTGATTTCTTATATCATACTTTTCCACTTGGTAAGCCTGTAATAGCTGCTATCAGCCTAATAAGTTAAAATAGGAGAAAGGGCTGGAAATGACAAAGAAGGCCATTCATTTGACTTTTCCTTGTTTTATACATGCAAAGCCATCATTAAATTATATTTAATATCCATTCTTGATAGCATAAATAGAATGCTGAATAAACCTGAGCTTTTTAAACAGTGTTTAGGAGCCAATTATATTTTTAATCATTCATGGAGATCCCCAGCTGAGTTAAAAATCTTGTATGTCAGATTTTAGTGGTAAATACAATATGTTTCATTGTACAATTGGAAAAGAGTGTAAACGACCATTTGGTTATAGAAAATTAACTTGATTAAAGAAGATAGATAAACTAATACTTGTTTTGGGAAAACGTGAAAATGAATTACTGATTTGAAATAATAGATCTTAATTCTTTAAATTTTACTTTTTAAAAGTTTATTCTGTAATAAAAACTATAGTTTATTTTAGAGGATTAGAACTGGGAATATGCTGAATTGTTCAGTGGAGCGAGTTCCTAGGTACATTTGCAATATTTATAACTATATAGAGCTATAACTTTAAAAAATGACTTTACTCTTAGAGTATTGTCAGTTTTTATAAGGATTTTTTTTATCACTTTTTGCAGTCTAATACATATTTTTCCTGGAAACAAGGTTTCATTTAATTCAGCAAAATATTTATGTCTGAGTAGTTCTATCATGTGTTGGTTTGCATTGTTAGCTGTTGAAAGATTTGCTTTCTTTTATGTTGCATTCTGTGTAACTTCACAATAACTTTTACATAATCTATTTCATAATTCTTTCTGTTTATTTGACCCAGCTGTTATAATAGGTCCCGATGGACAGCCCTTGACAGTCTATCCTTGTCACATATGTGGGAAAAAATTCAAGTCCAGGGGATTCTTGAAAAGGCATATGAAAAACCACCCAGATCACATGATTAAAAAGAAATACCAGTGTACAGACTGTGACTTCACAACCAACAAAAAGGTCAGCTTCCACAATCACTTGGAAAGCCATAAGCTGATCAACAAAGGGGACAAAACGCACGAATTCACAGAGTACACCAGGCGCTACCGAGAAGCCAGCCCGTTGAGTTCCAACAAACTCATCTTGCGCGATAAAGAACCCAAACTGTACAAGTGCAAATATTGCGATTACGAAACCGCGGAGCAAGGCCTGCTGAACAGGCACCTGCTCGCGGTTCACAGCAAGAACTTCCCCCACGTTTGCGTGGAGTGCGGGAAAGGCTTCCGCCATCCTTCGGAGCTGAAAAAACACATGAGGACCCACACGGGGGAGAAGCCTTACCAATGCCAGCATTGCGTCTTCCGTTGCGCGGATCAGTCCAACCTGAAGACGCACATCAAAACCAAGCACGGGACGGACCTGCCCTTCAAATGCGAACACTGTCCACAGGCCTTCCCCGACGAGAAAGAGCTTCAGCAGCACACGGAGCTCTTTCAGGGGCACAAGACCCACCAGTGCCCGCACTGCGACCACAAGAGCACCAACTCCAGCGACCTAAAGCGCCACATCATCTCGGTTCACACGAAAGACTTCCCTCACAAATGCGAGGTCTGCGAGAAAGGCTTCCACCGCCCCTCGGAGCTCAAAAAGCACAGCGAAACCCACAAAGGGAAAAAGATCCACCAGTGTCGGCACTGCGAGTTTAAGACTTCCGATCCTTTTGTACTCAGCGGGCACATCCTCTCCGTTCACACCAAGGACCTGCCTTTTAAATGCAAACGGTGTAAGAGGGGGTTCCGGCAGCAGATGGAACTCAAGAAGCACATGAAGACCCACAGCGGCAGGAAAGTCTATCAGTGTCAGTATTGCGAATACAGCACGACGGACGCCTCGGGATTCAAGCGGCACGTCATATCGATACACACGAAGGACTACCCTCATAGGTGCGAGTATTGTAAAAAGGGCTTCCGGAGGCCTTCGGAGAAAAACCAACACATAATGAGGCATCACAAAGAGGCCCTCATGTAGCATCGGCGCTGCGGAAGACAATGTTGATAGGGGAAGGAAACTCTCATGAACTGTTTCTCCTGGTTTCAAAGCTTGCTCTTAAACCATAACTTTGCATTCTTTGTATTAAAAGTCTTAAAAGTATTACGGTCGACTGGGTGTCTCATAGCCCTATGATTGTCGCTTATAGGAACCTAACGAGCACTATAAACGCGGAGAGAATGAATGTTTTTGAGAAAGCTGCAGAAAGAGACCTTGAATGTCTTCTGTTAATTAGAAAGCGTTACACGTTATGAAGCGAAAGAAATACTAAGTCCATTCCCATAACTCTTTATATCAATAACGCCATATGTCACCCTAATGAAAATCAGGGACAAAAGTTCTTTCAAAGTGTTTTTGCTAGAACAAATATATCACATGAAGTTTTGAACAGTGAAGCTAGATAGAAGTCAGTTATATAGTCCTTACATTTTTTTTTTAAAAAAGAAAATTGTGCTAGGACATAATATTCAATAAATGGGTCAAATTTTTAGATCTGTCCTTTTTTTTTCATTTTAAAGCAATCATAACATTTCATACGTAAACATTTTGTTCTCTCCCTTTTGTTGTTTGAACGAGCAATTTCCAAAGTTTTCTTTCAGAGCTGCTAACCTATTTTGTACTGCCGGATTATCGTGTTGAAAAATACAGCATTATGTTTTCCGAGATCAAAAGTTTGGTGCTAGGGACCGAGGACATGTATGTACATAATTTCCCTTTTTACCTGAAACTACAGCTGAATGTTTAATACGGCACATATATTACTATTACGAGTAACTTTTGACCAATGTTTTTTTTTTTTAAAAAAAACAAAAAAAAATCTGATAGATGCAGTTATGGGGCACTGGTTTGTTTGTTTTTTCTTTTCTTGTGACTTCACAACTGTCCTTAAGAGCGAGTATCAAGGTAGAACAACGCCAGCCGTTGGAAAATCCTAGAGAATCTTTCAAAAGCAGTATTTCTGGCAAGTCGGCATCCAGGACCCCGACTTTTTATTAATCTTATCTTTTCTTTTTTTTTAAAGAAATCAATATAGAAACGAAAATTGCACCTTTTAAAAAGAATTCATATGAAACAATATACCATACTATAAACTTGCATTCTCAATCTGTATGGAAGTTATTGTATGCAGTATTTAACCCGAACAGTAAACTGCCACTTGGGGGCAGACATGGATTTTCAGTTTACAGTGTATACATTTGAAATACGCATCCCTTTGAACAATGCTTTGTGTTAGCATGCTGCAAAAATGCCGCTTAATATAACAAGCTGGTCTAGGGCTATTTAATAATTAAAAAAAAAACCTTCATAAATGTTATACATACGTGTCCTTTTTTTAAAGAAAAAAAAAGTTTTAAGTTGCTTCATGTTTGCACACAGCTGTTCACATGATAAAATTGTAACTTTTAATTCATTCATGCTACTATATTGTGGTTTTGTGTTTCAGATAATGTTCATACTTTGTTTTTGCACCAGATGAGAATCAGTTCCTTGAGAAATAATTTTTTTATATATATATTTCCAAACTTCGGAAAGTTAACTTTGGGAAACCATAGGAAACTACTTGTGTTTTATGTGGCTGTAAAAATGATGTACACGCTGTAAAATAAGATTGTCACTGTTATGTGGGATTATTATTTTAAAATGTGTTACTCATTGTAATGAGCATACAATAAAATGCATCTCTTGCACTCCAAACTCAAGAACCTTTCTGTTCCTTTCTGCTGCCAATCAAGTGTCACCCACTCCTAATTTATGTACTTAAATTTCTTGCTTACTGTGATTATTACACAAAAGTACAAGAAAAACCTGTCTTCAAGTGTCTTCCCAATGCAAAAAAGTTTCATTTAGTTTCAGTGTCATGAAACAATTTATTTCTTACATCTGCAGTAATTAGGAAAATTGCAACAGTGATATTTATTTTAATATGGCTCAAAAACACCACCACCACAATGTTCTAGTAGAAAAATTCAGTGTGTTGCTATACAGGTAGTCCTTGACTTAACACCACAATTGAGCCCAAAATTTACGATGCTAAGTGAAACATTTGAGTTTTCCCCCATTTTGCGACTTTTCTTACCACTGTTAAGTGAATCTTTGCAATTGATTAAGTTAATAACCCAGATGTTAAGTGAATCTGGCTTCCCAATTGACTTTCACTTGTCAGAAGGTTGCAAAAGATCACATGACACCCACCACCCCAGGATGTTGCAACCGTCATAAATGTGAATTGGTTGCCAAACATCTGAATTTTGATCACGTGACCTTGGTGATGTTGCAACAATTGTGTGAAAAAGTGGTCATAAGTCACTTTTCGGTGCCGTTGTAACTGAACAATCACTAAGTAAGTCAAGGACAACCTAACAATAGTCAAATAAGTCAAGGACAACTAACTAACTAACTAAGTCAAGGACAACCTAACAATAATAAAAGGTTTGATTACGTGAGATAGTAGCATTAAATCTTGGGGGGGGGGGTTATGCTGGAGCTGGAGGGGAGAGCAGAATACAGAATGCTAAATATTCTAATCATGAGGTCCATTTGGTAGATTATGTGCAAAATTGAGAAACGCGTTGATTTTTTTTTTTTAATTTGAATTTATAGGGCAGCTTACACTATGTCAAGCAATAGTCTTCATCCATTTGTATATTATATACAAAGTCAACTTATTGCCCCCAACAATCTGGCTCCTCATTTTACCTACCTTATAAAGGATGGAAGGCTGAGTCAACCTTGGGCCTGGTGGGACTTGAACTTGCAGCTGTGTTAATAACAGACTGTCTTAGCAGTCTGAGCCACCAGAGGCCCCATTTTGTCACAAAACTTGAAATTTAAGCCCATTTGGCAGTTCACGTTTAAATTGTCACTTAAGCATGATAGATAAATCTAAAATGTGCTTTGGGATTTGTAAAATTTATGGTTTTTCCAGCACTTTTCATAGTCTTGAAATTCCTGAATGGCTTGATTTCCCCTCCCATGTTTAATTATGCACACACACAACCACACACACACACCCCAAGGAAAGAGACTCTTGAAAGTAAATCTGGTTTATTAAATTGCTGTTAGTTCATAGGATGCATTAGCAAGGATCGTGCAGCATGTCATATACGTTTGCCCCAAACATTAACACTTAAGCTCTTGTGATTTGTATAGCTCAGCTACAAAATGTGGACTGTGGACCTTCTGCTAGATGGCGGAAGAAAAAGGGCTGTAAAAATTTATAAGTGCCAGGTGGTATAGCTCTAATTAAAATATTTAACAAGGTCTAAAACTTTTAAAGTGAGTAAGAAACTGACATCGCATTTCTACTAAAATTACTTGCACGTCATGCAATTGTTTTAAATGTCAAAGGATGCTCCTTGGGTTTGTACTTTTTATATTTTTAAAGAAGGCTATTCTAGCTTATATACTTATTTTGGAAATCTACAAGGCCACCAGTTCTACCACCAGTTCTACATGTTGTATGCCTAAGATGAACAGTTAATGCAGGGGTGAAATGCTCCTGTTTCGGACCAGATCACCTGATCCGGTAGCGGATGGTTCGGAGAACCGGTAACAAAAATCCCTGCCCCCCGTCGTCCCCCCGTCCATTGTCCAGCTGAGTCGCACGATCATCAGGGTTTTTTTAAAACTTTTAAAAGCATTTTTTCTTAGAAAAAAATGCTTTTAAAAGTAAAACCAAGCCTCTGATGATAGCGCGGCTCAGCTGGGATCGTCTGAACCTTTTAAAAGCATTTTTTCAGAATCTCTTCGGCCGAAGAGGCTGTAAAATAACAAGCTTTTAAAGGGTTCTGGCGATCAGGCAACTCAGCTGGGATTGTCTGAACCCTTTAAAAGCATTTTTTCTACAACCTCTTTGGGCGAAGAGGTTGAAAAAAATGCTTTTAAAAGGCTCCTCTGGCGATTCCAGCTGAGTTGCCTGATCGTCAGAAGCTTTTAAAAGCATTTTTTTACAATGCTTTTAAAAGTTAAAAAAAAAAAAGTTGGCCACGCCCACCCAGTCACATTACCCCCACCACCAAGCCACGCCCACAGAACCGGCAGTAACAAATTTTACATTTCACCCCTGAGTTAATGTCCAGTTTTATTTACGTAGCGACAGCCTGAAGAAACATGAGATCTAAACCGTCAAGCTTAGAAACGTATTTTTTTTTAAAAAAAAAAATTAACCAAGAGAGTCAGTTGTATTCTTGTATATTATCACGGATTTATTCAAGGTTGTCCATGTCAATTCCAAAAACACCTTCACCCAGGCAAGGGCAAGAAAAAAGGATAAACATTACCAAAGCCACAAAACAAGACCTTTACAAGAAAACCCACTGGCATTTTATAGTTGCAAAACAGCTCTTAATTTAAAATATTTTAAACTCCTAACGTTTTCCTTCTGTGAGATATTGAGCAAATGGTTTGCGATTATGTTTGAGAATAGCGAAATACGCTTCATTAATTTTCACCCATTTCAAAATCCAACTTCGTCCTTTTTGCTTGTACAGCTAGTCCTTGGCTTACAACAATTCATTGAACAACCGTTCAAATTTGCAATGATACTGAAAAAAAGTGACTTATGAGCTTTTTTTTTTCACACTTATGACCATTGCAGCATTCTCATGGTCAGGTGATCAAAACTCAGATGTTAGGCGACTCATATTTATGACGGTTGCAGTAATCGGGGGTCATCTGATCCCCTTTTGTGACCTCGTG
The DNA here is from genome assembly GCF_028640845.1 of Ahaetulla prasina. Lineage (NCBI taxonomy): Eukaryota > Metazoa > Chordata > Lepidosauria > Squamata > Colubridae > Ahaetulla > Ahaetulla prasina. The sequence continues at coordinate 15,893,542 of NC_080549.1, read as the reverse complement.
ACAATTCACTTAACAACCATGTTACTTGACCGCTTGACCACGGCTGTGATTCGCTTCTCAACGGTGGCAAGAAAGGTTGTTAAGTCTTGCTTGGCGACATAAATTTGGGGCTCCGTTGTGGTCGTAAGTCGAGGATTAACTGTATTAGTTTGGTTGACTGTTCAACTTTCAGCAATACTATAGAGCAGGAGTCTCCAGCGTTGACAACTTTAAGACTCGTTGACTTCAACTCCCAGAATTCATCAGCCAGCTTTGCTGATTCTGGGAGTTGAAGTCCACAAGTCTCAAAGTTGTCAACGTTGGAGACCTTTGCTATAGAGCAAGGGTGTCCAAACTTGGTCCCTTTAAGACTTTTGGACTTCAACTCCCAGAGTTCCTCAGCCAGCTTTGCTGGCTGAGGGACTCTGGGAGTTGAAGTCCAAAAGTCTTAAAGGGACCAAGTTTGGACACCCCTGCTATAGAGCAAGGAAGCCAGAGAGAGAAATGTGAGCCTCAACACTTTTACTCTGGCAAGTCAAAAAATACAATAAATTCCAAGTCCTATCAAATTAGATTTTTCTGTTATATTGAAGCTTGTCTAGACAGTTATGCCTACTCGAGATACATGGTATATGTACAGTAAACGTGCAGTAGGTCACCATTGTGAGCTGATGCTTAAATAGATTTAGCTGCCTAAGAATAAAAGGTCCGTATGGGAGCTGATTTGAGTTATTTTATTTATTAAATTTATATGCCGCCCACCTCATTATCCAAAGCGACTCTAAATCTTTATCCTCGATAAAGACATTCAATAATAGTTTAGAATTGTGAATAATCACTGAACCACATCCTCCATATTTTCACTGCCTCTGAAATCACAACATTAACACAGGCTCAGAGTTTATTTTCCGCTTTTTCAAAGCTATCTCTAAAAATGCAAGTTGTATGTAAGAGCTTGACCCGACTTGAAATTTAAATCTCAATCGGAATTACTTCTAGGGAAGGTTTGGCAGAGAGCTGCAGCCTTCAAACAGTGGGGTTGAAGTTTTAGATGATCTGTGTTTATTATTATTAAGTCTATTATTATTGTTTTGTATTTCAGATCTGTGTGTGTGTGTGCGTGTTTTTTTAAAGAACATCGTTGAACAAACGGCAAATGTTTTTCAGGTCAAAAGATGAGAGATGAAATAAACCTCTTGTCAAAATAGGAAATGAAGTGACATCAAAAGCTGACTCATGCATCTAAAAGCCGTCATTGATAAAGACATTCAATGATTGTTTAGAAAAAGCTTACTCTTAGGAAATCTTTTGTCTTGAGAGACTACAGTACAAAGCACACAGCCTCAGAGCTATTTACCAGTTCCTTTGTCTAAAAGTCTTAACACAGCTTATAAAATCCAGGAGTTTTTATTTATTTATTTCCATAGTTAGGGTTTAACCAGGCTTCATAGATCTGTGCCACAAAAATGGAGGTAAAGAATATTTTTTTCATATTTTATTCCCTGCCATATACAATTCTACAGAGATTCTGCATTTCTGTGCCTGGTAAACCCATTGCCTGTCAATCTGGAAGCAAGATTAAACATTTACATCAATCTTAGTTGCACCATTAATGCAACATCGCAACATAGGATGCTCCCTTGTGTAGACCAGTTAACTGCAAACTCTTCAGTCTCAAATCCTGAGGCCAATTTTGAGAAAGGGAATATTACACATCTTTCTATGACACCCCCCACCCCACTACGTTATTTCCATTTATAAAGTTAATTGTCTCCTAGGGATCTTTGGTGCTGTCTGAGCTGTCTGAGACGTTTCATTACCAAACCAGGTAACATCGTCAGGGCTAGAAGGAAGTGGGGTTTGCTCTCTGCTTACATACAAGACGCAATTACAAACCCCACTCCCTTCTAGCCCTGATGATGATACCTAGTTTGGTAATTAAACGTCTGCAACAACCAAGTTCAAAGAACATCAGACCTCTCATTTCAACCCTGAGCTACAAATATAAGCCTCCTTTATCAGTTAGTTGACTCTATAAGCCATCAAGAATAAGCAAGCATGCTGCATCTATGCACAGCAGAATCGAAGACATATCTCCTGCAAGTGTGTCATCTACTCTCCATCTCTCATTCTTGCCTTCCTGAATTGGGAGGTGCGTCTTCCCCAGCACTAGATGGAAGACTGTACAGTACAACTTCAACTGACCTTGCTTGTGATGCTGTGAATCTACGACCACATCCATCGCAACGCTCAAACAAGTACAATTTTCAAACCTCAAAGCCAGTTTTCAACTTGTCCTTAATCATTATCTAATGTTCTCTGAACGGCATACAATTTTTTAACCAACAGCCGTAGCGAAGTTCCTTTCTCATCAATTCTCCTTCCAGTCCTTCCTCCTTCCCCACATCTTCGATTTTAGCTTCATGCGACCAATCAAAGCATAGAACAAAAATTTACCGCATTTGGTCCAAACTCAAGATTTGACCCACCACACCACAGAGTAACTACAGCAATATCAAAAACCAACCCTACACCCAAATTCTACTGATTAGGTACTTTAACTAAAGGTGCTAACTCTTTCTGCTTTCCAAAAGGATAGACAACTACTAGTGAGAAAACATATATTAAAGAAAAGTATACGTGTTCAAATAACACTTGACTGCTTTCATTAATCGGCTGTGTTGGAAGCAATCTTAGCATTCCTAGATAATCCCAAAGGTGCTTTTTCAGAAGGCAACCGGACTTTTTCTTTGGAGACATTTTGCTTCTCCTCCAAGTCTGTCTTGCTTAGCAGTGGAAATTTTGTTCTGCAGACTTTTAGCTATTCAATTTGGGACGAACACCCTTTGAATGGTGTGGGAGTAGGAATGGATTTCCAGAGGAAAAAAACTGCAGGCTACAGGAACCAGGTGTACCACTGAGGTGACCCTGAGGACACAGATAAATCTCCAAGTGGCCTCAACGACCCTCTAAAAGGATGCAAATGACCAGCTGTCTGCAAGGAATATAAATCCTTCCGTTCCCCACTATCCTGTCAGAGCTGAAGAAGCTTCTTGGATGAGAAGCGAAACGTCTTCAAAAGAAAAAAAAACAAGGAAGTCCAGTTGCCTCCTGAAAAAGCACCTTTGGGACAACCTGGATGACTGAGAATCTCTTACCGATTCCTAGATAATATTGGTTAACGGACTGAACGTTTCCAATAAAGTAGAAAAACATTTAGTCAGTAATTATTGATCTCTGCAAACTGAAGCATCAGGCAGGTATCGGATGTCGTTTCTCAGATCTTTGGGAGTAAAAAAGGGAGAAGACAGAAGCTCGGCTAGCATAAACGTGATTTCTGAATTCCCCAGCCCACCTTCCTTCCTGACCCCATACATATATCCATACATTGCTTCAGCTGACCAATTAAGTTTGAAAGTAGCAACCCACTGCTGCGAAAAACTTGTTCAAATGCTGCCTTTGGTATCAAGTGTGCTTTCGCAACTCCTGCCAACCCCTGACGGATCCAGAATTATCTCAGACTTTTAAGCATTATATGAAGGCAAGCAAAACAATAGCAACGCAACGATATTCATTTTGATGCAGACTCTTCTGATCAGTCACAACTTGTCCAGGAGATCTACTCATTCTTGAAAGAAGCCAGCGGGTCTCTAATCAGAAGTAAACGAATCCTGTTGGGGGGGGGGGGGCGAGGAAGGGAAAATAGGACATGTTATTCATCGCCACATCTTCACTGATGAATTATTATTTATCCTGAACTTTTTGGGTTTTGTCCAGCTCTAATCTAAGACGTTGGCCTTCAAGACCAAATAGCAATTAGTAAAAAAATTTGAGGTTTCCTGACCAACCTCTAATAATGCTATTCCGCCAATTGCCTTCGGGGGTAATGAGTTTGAGAACCGAGGGTTTAGTACTGTTTCTGCACAAATACAGGTCCTCGACTTATGACTCACAGTTGAGCCCTAATTTTCCACTGCTAAGCACAGCAGTTGTTACGTTAGTTTCGCCCCATTTTATAACCCTCCCCGCCACTGTTGCCAAGTGAATCCCTGCCCTTGTTCAGTTAGTAACACGACTGTTATGCGAATCTGGCTTCCCCCATTTGACTTGGCTGGTCAGAAGGTCGCAAAAAGGGGATCACGTAACCCCGGGACAGTGCAACCGTCATAAATACGAACCAGTTTGCCAAGCATCTGAATTTTGATCATGCGACCAATGTGGATGCTGCGACGGTCGTTAAGTAAGAAAAAGGGCCATAAGTCACTTTTTTCCCCCCAGTAATTTTTGAACGGTCACTAAATGAACCGTTGTAAGTCGAGGACTACCTCTACAGATGGTCCTCGTCTTATGACCACAATTGGGGAGGAGATTTTCCATTGCTAAAGCAAGCAGTCGATAAGTGATCTTGAGTCTGGTGCCCAATTCAAGACTTTTTTTTGGAAAGGGGGGGGGTCACGACTGCCAAGGGAATCACCGCAGTCATTAAATGAATCGTGCGGTCATTAAGTGAATCCAGATCCCCCCCCACCTTGATTCTCTTGTAGAACGCCAGCTGGGACGGTCACAAATGGCGGCCACAGGACCCTGAGATGCTGCAGCCATTGCAAATAAATGCCATTTGCCAAGCGCCTGAATTCTTATCAAGCAATCCTGGAGGAGATTGCCAATGGTCGTATCTGTGAGGACCAGTCCTGAATGCCTTTCTTCAGTACTGTTGTAACTCCGAATGGTTTCTAAACAAACGGTCGTAAGTCGAAGGCTACCTGTCGTTTGAATTTGGTTACTGTCCTCCCACGTCTTCCCCTCTTTTCAAATCCTAAGGCTCAGGTTCCTGAAAGTCCTCCTGCACCTCTAACTGGGATGTGGGGGACCATCTGCCAGAGGAGGTTACCTTCTGCCAGGTTTCTCCGGTTTTTTCAATCACAATCGTCTGGGTTTCTCCAAGAGACGATGACGTAGTTTTGTAGTCATCGGACAGGAGGCCGAGGATGGGATAGTGATTCCTGTACCTGGGGCAGAAAAGCGGCGAGAAGCAAAACGTCAATGGGGATTCACAGATTAACAGAGTTGGAAGGGACCTTGTAGGTCATCTAGTCCAACCCCTCCACCCAAGCAGGAGACCCTACACCATTTCTGACAGATGGCAGTCCAGTCTCTTCTTGAAAGCCTCCAGTGATGAAGCTCCCACGACTTCCGAAGGAACTTCTGTTCCACTGGTTGATTGCTCTCACTATCAGAAACTTTTTCCTTATTTCCAGGTTAAATCTCTCCTTGTTCAGTTTCCATCCTTTAGTCCTTGTCTGGCCTTTGGGTGCTTTGGAAAACAGGTTGTCCCCCTCTTCTCTGTGGCAGCCTCTCTAATATTGGAACGCTGCTATCATATCTCCCCTGGTCCTTCTCTTCACTAGACTAGCCATGCCCAGTTCCTGCAACCGTTCTTCATATGTTTTAGCCTCCAGTACCCTAATCAACTTGGTTGCTCTTCTCTGCACTTTTTCTGGAGTCTCAAGTAGCTCTTAGATGGCATAATAGACGGGACCATCTACTGCCACCTTCTATCTCCCAGCGACCGGTGCGTTCCCACAGAGAGGGACTCCTTAGGGTGCCGTCAGCCAAGCAATGTCGACTGGCGACCCCCAGGGGGAGGGCCTTCTCTGTGGGGGCTCCTACCCTGTGGAACGAACTTCCCCCTGGACTTCGACAATTACCTGACCTCCGGACCTTTCGCCGTGAACTTAAAACTTATTTATTTCGTCTTGCTGGACTGGCTTGAATTTTTAAAATTTTTAATTGATTTTATGGGTTTTAAATTTATCAGTTTTACAGGGTTGATATTGTATTTTAAATGGGGCCAATTGAATAAGTTTTTTAATGTTTGTTTTTAGCACTGTATTTGTAGTTTTTGTATTTTACTGTGGCTGTAAACCGCCCTGAGTCCTTTGGGAGAAGGGCGGTATACAAATTAAAATATTATTATTATTATTATTATTATTATTATTATTATTATTATTATTATTATTATTATTATTATTATTATTATTATTATTATTATTAAAACTGAGATGATCAAAGACCTGGAGACTAAAATATATGAAGAATGGCTGCAGGATTTGGGTTTGGCCGGTCTAGAGAAAAGAAGGACTAAGAGGGGACACGATGCTGGCAGTCTTCCAGTATTTGAGGGGCTTCCACAAAGAAGAAGGGGGTCAATTTATTCTCCAAAGCACCAGAAGGCAAGACAAGAAACAATGGATGGAAACTAATCAAGGAGAAAAGCAACCTGGAATTTAGGAGAAACTTCCTAACAGTGAGGACAATTAGTCAGTAGAACAGTTTGCCTCTAGAAATCGTGAGATCTCCATCACTGGAGGTTTTTAAGAAGATATTTGACAGTCACTTGTCTGAAATGGTATAGACAGGAGTGTCCAAACTTGGCAACTTTAAGACTTGTGGACTTCAACTCCCAGAATTCCTCAGCCAGCAAAGCTTTCAAATAGTGTAAGCCACCCTGAGTCTTTGGAGAAGGGCGGGATATAAATGCAAATAAATAAAAAAAATAAGTAATTCAGAAAATTGATTTATTCACGGGAGCTTAGATCATCCACTCTTCTGTGGCTTATCACAGGATATCATCTAGAATATGTCATGTACCATACAAAAGTAATGAATGGAAGCTTGTTAAAATCCAAACTAGGAAAGGTTTGCTGACAGCGAGAAGAATTGGAAAAGTAGAAGAGCTTTCTTTCCACAGTTGGGATGTTCCATCACTGGAGAATTTCCAAAAAATATGGTCAACCATTTGACCTGGTTGGAATCAATTCTACATTGAGCAGGGGATTGGATTAGACCTCCAAGGTGCCTTCCAGCCCTATGACTCTATGATCCGTGTTCCTTGTTATTCAATATTCTCCGTCTCTTCAAATGGATCTTTTCCAATGTTTGAAACCTGATCCTCTGAAGTGAAAACAGCAAAGTTTTACAGATTAACAGAGTTGGAAGGGACCTTGTAGGTCTTCTAATCCAATCCCTCACCCAAGTGGGAGACTGTATACTATTGCTGACAAATGGCAGTCCATTTTTTTCTTGAAAGCTTCCAATGATGAAGCAAAGCTGGCTGAGGAATTCTGGGAGTTGAAGTCCAGAAGTCTTAAAGTTGCCAAGTTTGACACCCCTGGTATAGGATTTCCTGCTTGAGCAGAAGGCTGGACTAAAAGACCCCCAAGGGCTGGTCTATTTCTATTATTTCTATTTCTATTATTTCCATTTCTATTATTTCTATTTCTATTATTTCTATTTCTTTTATTTCTACTCCTATTCCTAATCCTATTCTCATTCTTCAAAGCAGGACTATAATCTGCCTATTGCAACAATTGCCACAACTAGATTGAAAGCCAGCTAGTGTTAGCGGTCTGGGCATCAGGCTAGAAACTGGGAGACCGTGAGTTCTAGTCCCATCTTAGGCACAAAGGCTGGGTGACTTTGAGCCAGTCATTCTCTCTCAGCCCGAGGAAGCAGGCAATAGTAAATCACTTCCAAAATCTTGCCAAAAAAACTGCAGCGACTATTCAAAGACTGAGTCAAACACACACACATACACACACAAAGTTTGTACACCGATTCCACCCAAACCTATTTTTTAAAAAATCCAACTGTTCCAGTTGAGTTATAACTGATGAAATATAATTTTATTTATCTACATTTAGAAGAATTGGAAGGATACATATGGCATAAACATTCCTGCACCATTTCTAATTTTTGTTTCCTTTTGATTTTTTTTTATGTCTTTCCTTTTATAATTTTGGTTTTCTCCAGCTGATTGGGAGACCAAATTTAACGTTAACCGTGATAAAAGCGGCGAAACCTTTTTGATTTCAACCTCTCCTCTGAAACATAATTGTGAAGCTTAGCTAAATTAAACCCTGCCAGAGGGAATTACTGTGGTTTTTAATTACATTCCAAAAAAAGACATTCTGCATACTTTATTCTCAGTAAGTGTATTTTTTTCAATAAGTTTCAGTTTTTGCCTTTTTTTTATGACTTAGTGTCAGTTTCTATTTGTGCTTAAGTCTGCTAGCTTTTGGTGGATGCTGATCGGGGCAGAAAGATTCGTACCCCAAAAATAAATACACCTTTTCAAGAAACGGAAACAACCAGTTGCTCACAATAGCATTACTTTTTTGTGATGATGGTCTTTGTGATTCCTTGGGATGGGTTGGTTATTTTGTCTTGTCTCAATCTGAAGATTTCCTAAAATATTTAAAAAAACAAACAAACATTTCAGGCAAAAAGACATCATCCTATATAGACTATTCAACATTTCATATCCTATGGTTCCTTTTGACCATTCAGAATCTTCCTAATACTGGTTAGGTTTGCTGAAAATAGGTCTCTAAGGAAAGGAGACGTAAATTAAAGAGTGACCAGGAAAAATCCAAGATTGAGAGTCGAGTCCTTGGTGTTTTTCCTGATCTTGTTTTCCTTGTAGATGTTTATTTTTTAAAATACTTTTTATTTTTTAAAACAAGAAGACAACATGACAAACACAAAACATATATTCCAATGGTGAAATCCAATTTTTTTTGCTACCGGTTCTGTGGGCGTGGCTTAGTGGGCATGGCAGGGGAAGGATACCGCAAAATCTCCATTCCCACCCCACTCCAGGGGAAGGATATTGCAAAATCCCCATTCCCACTCCACTCTGGGGCCAGCCAGAGGTGGTATTTGCCGATTCTTTGAACTACTCAAAATTTCCACTACTGGTTCTCCGAACTGCTCAAAATTTCCGCCACCGGAACCTGCTGGATTTCACCCGATAGATTCCCTTTTTACAACAGTTTCTCCTTGTAGATGTTTCATTACCAAGCTAGGTAACATCATCAGCGTAGGGGTGAGTGACGTTTTGCTGGCTTTTACATACAGTAGCTTGCCTTGCTAGTCTCAGTTGTGATTTCTTCCTTAAGGGTTTCTTGATTAGGGATCGAACCAGGAATTTGCTCCAACCAGGGGTGAATGTAAAATTTGTTACTACCGGTTTTGTGGGCATGGTTTTGTGGGGGGGTAATGTGACTGGGTGGGCATGGTCAACTTTCTTTCTTTTTTTAACTTTTAAAAGCATTTTTTCTACAACCTCTTCAGCCGAGGTTTAAAAGCATTTTTTAAAAAATGCTTTTAAAAGCCTCTGATGATCAGGCAACTCAGCTGGGATCACCAGAGGAGCTTTTTAAAAGCTTTTTTTTAACTGCCTCTTCGGCCGAAGAGGTTTTAGAAAAAAATGCTTTTAAAAGGTTCTGACGATCCCAGCTGAGCCGTGTGATCATCAGTAAAAAACTCATCATCAGCCGTGTGATCATCAGTAAAAAACTTTTAAAAGCATTTTTTCGGCCGAAGAAAAAATGCTTTTAAAAGTAAAAAAAACCTCTGATGATCGCGCGGCTCAGCTGGGCATTTGGGGGAAGGGGGGGCAGGGATTTTTGCTACTGGTTCTTCGAACCACCTGCTGCCATCACTACCGGATTGGACGATCCGGTCTGAACCGGGAGCATTTCACCCCTGGCTCCAACCCTCCGTGTAGTACTACTTACTTCCTCCTGTCGCTTGATGCAAGCCTCCCTCTCTTCCAGCTTGAGGATCAAGTCTTGCAGTCTCATCTGAAGGTCAGTGTCGCTACCTTGCTTCCTTGAGAAATCCTTCTGGAATTCGGACAACGAGGACTACAGAAACAACAAAGCTTGTAACAACAACTGCTCATCTCAACAAGTGCTCTGCCGTATCGAAATATAAGAGAAGAATGGAGTTGGAAGGGACCTTTGAAGTCTTCTAGTCCAAACCCCAGCTCAAGCAGGTAACCCTATACCTGTTGTGACTCCGGCTCGCGAGCCTGTCCTCATGGAAGAAGATGACTCTGAAAGTGATGGGGAGGAGCTGGCAAGGCCTCCCTCTCCAGGACCCTCCTTTCTGGCAACGCCTCAGGTTCCAGCTGAAGAGCTGGCAAGGCCTCCCTCTCCAGGACCCTCCTTTCTGGCAACGCCTCAGGTTCCAGCTAAAGGCCAGGAGGAAGGCATGTCGGAGCACCCACTAATAGGGAGTGATGAAGATCAATCTTGGATTGATCCCAGGCAGCCTCGGAGGGAGAGGCGTGCACAGCAAAGGAAGAGGTGTGGATGGGCCAGAGATTGCTGAGTCACTGAGCCATGCCCCACAGGGGATAAAAGTGGGTGGGGTTGCTCTGCAGGCTCTATAACAGACAAAAACTGCATATTGGAGCTTTGGATGGGATATTTCTTGGACTTTGTGAATGACTTCTGACTATTCTTTGAACTCTTGGTTGCCCCAGCAACAGTCTACAGAAACGCTGACTCCTGTTTCTAGAGGTGATAAAAAAACTTGGCAGGCATTTGGAGAGTAGCTGCCAGAACTTCTATCTGCTAAAGAGACCCAGGTCGGCTTGTAAAAATAAATTACTGGTAGACGTCGTTTGCTCATGTGTCTTCCTAAGTGAGGTATGGGGACAGAACAATACTATGGCTAACCTTTTTGCCGTGTGTCAAAAGTGGGGGGCGCATGTGTGGCCACACCATAATTCAATGTGCCCCAGCTCTACCAAACAGGAGTGGCTTAAAAGAGAATCGAACAATAAGGGATCTTTGATAAGGAAGCCAACTCACCCGCAGACTGCGGATCTCTCGGTCTTTATCTTCTCTGAGCTGGTTGATCATCTCTACGTAGCGGCTGGAAAGTTCATCGGTGGTGGTCTGGCCCAGAGGATTGGTGGAAGCCTGAGCAAAGGGGAAATATTTTAGTTTCTGCAATTAAAACAACAACAACCCACTAACAGTTCTTTAAAGCAACCTCAACATAATGAGAGATTTATTCTATGGACCTTCCTCCCTATCTTTCTTTCTTCTTTCTTTTTTCCTTCCTTCCTATCTTTCTTCCTTCCTTCCTCTCTTTTTCTTACTTTCTTCCCATCTTTCTTTTTCTTCTTTCTTTCTTCCTCTCTCTCCTTTCCTTCCTTCCTTCTTTCATTTATTTTCCTTTCCTTCTTTTGTCTCTTTCTTTCTCTTCCCTTTCTTTCTTTTCTTTCTTTTTCTTTTCCTTTCTTTCTCTTTCTCTCTCTTCCCTTTCCCTCCTTTCTCTTCCCTGCTTCAGTCCAGTTTATGTTAACTAGCAACCATTGTCCAAAATCTTTGCCAATCTATATATTTTTTTTCCAATGGGGATCCAATTGATTGAATCACAATTCAAATCAAATGCACTTAGATCGATGTTCATGTATGTTCTGTTCCCAACTTCCTTTTTCACAGTGCAACCTCTGATCTGCAACATAAATTGCAAGCAAGTGATGACCATTGTATCTAATTTCCCATAATTATGCTACTTCTGGATCCAAGGAAGACTTGGGAGGAAAAGAAAGCAGCCCTCAAGGAGACCATTTAGTACAGAGGATGGTGTCCATTCATTGGCTGTTTTTTTTATGGGGAACGCTCCTCTCTTTTCTTTTTTAAATACTTTTTTTTTAAATAACAAGACATAACAAACACTAATATAAAACATATACTCCTTCTTTAAATTAGCTTGGTATCGGTATTCCTCTATTATTTACATTTTTCCTCTCTGGTTTTCTTTAATTATACTTATCTTTTTTGTCCCATTATCCCTTATTTCTGTATATATTCCATCATACCTATCATTATAACAATTCATTTTCTTTCATGCACTATCCTTTTTTTCTGTGACCTTTTCCCCTTTTTCGTCATTAACCATTTCTAATTTCTATCCAATTATACAATTTATTCCATACTATATAGTATTCCGTATCTTCCTTTTCTTTTATCTCCTTTGTTAATTTATCCATCTCAGCACAGTCCAGAATTTTCCTTATCACTTCCTCCTCAGATGGTATGTTCTCCTTTCTCCAGTTCAGTTTATGTCGCATCCTGGACATAAACTGTTTCAACTCCTACCCTCAAAACGACACTATAGAGCACTGCACACAAGAACAGTTTTTCCCCGAAGGCCATCACTCTGCTAAACAAATAATTCCATCAACACTGTCAAACTATTTACTGAATCTGCACTACTATTAATCTTCTCATCGTTCCCATCACCAATCTCTTTCCACTTATGACCGTATGACTGTAACTTGTTGCTGGCAATCCTTATGATTTATATTGATATATTGACCATCATTTGTGTTGTAAATGTTGTACCTTGATGAAGGTATCTTTTCTTTTATGTACACTGAGAGCATATGCACCAAGACCAATTCCTTGTGTGTCCAATCACACTTGGCCAATAAAAAATTCTATTGTAAGTGTTGTACCTTCTATTCTATTCTATTGTAAGATATTCTTGCGCCTGTTATTATGTGTAAAATTAGATTCCTCATTTCTTTACTATATTTCCTATTGACTATTCCCAGGAAAAAGGTCTCTGGTTTCCAGTATATGGGTTGGTCAGTTATTTCTTCCAGCCATTTTCTGATTTTGCCGCAAATTTTTTTTCCTCACTTTTCAAGGGTTGGAACTCACTGAAGGAAAGAGGAGAGTTGGCTTACCTGGAGTCGCAAGTTCTGGATTTCCTGCTCCAAGGCTCGTTTGCTGTATTCCAGGTCTTTCAGCCGGAATTCCCGCTCGCTGTCGTTGTGGCGGAGAGACAGCAGCTGCTCTTCCAGCGAACGGCACTTCAGAGTGTATTCGCGGAGGGCTTGCTGCAAAAACCCACCCCAGCCAAAAAAGAAACAGTCTTAGATAACTTTGCCAGCTGGGAGAACCTACCTGTATTTTTTAGAGTATAAGATGCACTTTTTCCCCTCTAAAAGAGGGTGGACATGTTGGTGCATCTTATAGACCGAGTACAGCCATTTTTGGCCTCCCAAAACACCACCCTGCACGTCCCGTTTTTGTGAAAAAATGGCTGGGTTTTTTTTTTTGCAAAAACAGGACCAGCATTTGGGAGGCCTGCAGAGTCTCCTGGGGGCTGGGGAGGGCAAAAACGTGATGTGTGGGAGGTTTGGGAGGCCAAAAAATGGGACCGTTTTTCATGAAAACGGGGATGTTTTTGCCCTCCCCAGCCCTCAGGAGCACTCTGCAGGACTCCCAAACCTTCTATGCATCCCGTTTTTTGTGAAAAATGGGGCCATTTTTAAATCAAGAGCCAACATTTGGTAGCAACCAAGTGGGCTCGCTCACCTGCTGCTGACGATTATTCTCACGCACAGATGCCAGCAGCATCTCGTATTCTTTTACTTGAGCTTCTTTGAAAGCCAGGTCTTTCTCAAGCAGCATCTTGTCCATTTCCAGTTTCTGTAAAAGTCCAAAGACAGGCTGTTAAAAATACTCTATTTGCTATGTGCAAACAGATCTGTCTGTCTGTTTGCCTCACAGTTTACAAAAAAAATATATTAAAAATATTCCATATGCTATGTCCCTCCTTCCCTTTTTTCCTTCCTTCCTTTCCTTTTCTTCCTTCCTCTTTTCCTCCCTTCCTCTTTCCTTTCTTCTTTCCTCCCTCCCTTCCTTTCCTTTCTTTCTTCCCCTTTAGTTCCTTCCTTCCTTCCTTTACTTCCTCCCTTCTTCCCTTCCTTTCTCTTTCTTTCCTCCTTCCTTCCTCTTTTCCTTCCTTCCTTCCTTCCTTCCTCCCCCTTCCTCTTTCTTCCTTCTTCTTTCCTTCTTTCCTTCCTTCCTCCCTTCCTCTTGCCTTCCTTCCTTTTTCCTTCCTTCCTTCCTTCTCTTCCTTCCTCCCTTTCCTTTCCTTCCTCCCTTCTTTCCTTTCCGTCCTTCCTTCCACCCCCTCCTGCCTTCTTTCCTCTCTCTGCCTCTCCTTCCTTCCTTCCTTTTCTTCTTTCATCCCTCCCTTCCTTTCCTTTCTTCCTTCCTCTCTTCCTTCCTCTCTCTTCCTCTTTCCTTCCTTCCTCACTCTCTCTCTCTTCCTTCCTTCCTTCCCATTTGTAATCCAGAAAAAAGTAATGCTTGGATCTCCAAAGGCTGTCATTATAGCTGAATCATAAAGTCAGTCATAACATATGCCCTTTTTCTTTTGCGACACACTGACACTCAAACCTACATCTATTTCTAAAGAGGGGCAGAATTTCATGGATTCCAACAATAAGCTGTTGAAAAACAAGCATGGGGAAAATGAACGAAGAGATCAATCGGAGTTTCCAATGCAACTAAAAAACAATGTAAAGTATCTCTAATTAAAAACGTCCCAAGTTCATAACCGCTCATAACTTACTAAGTCACCTATTATCCATGCTTTGGCCTCAAAAGGTTCTTCCAATTGTCCTGAGAGAAAAGTAATTGCAAGATTGCCTTACAATCTTTGAGAAATAGTGACCGACACAGCTTTGATTTCCGCCATCCAAGAAAGGATCAGGCATTTTTATCCAGAATTCGGAGGCGTGTCACCCAAAATCCAGGGGGCTCTCAAAAACAGGCTGTTGTGTCTGCGCCCCCCCGAGCCAGGCCTCCTGCCAGAAAGTGACTTGGAGCCGGGCCTGTTGTCAGAAAGTGACTTGGAGCCGGGCCTCCTGCCAGAAAGTGACTTGAACCGGGCCTGCTGCCAGAAAGTGACTTGAAATGTGAGGGGGAAGGGCCATTAGGACTTACCTCGGGAGCACCGGCTTCCCTGGCTCAACTCCAGGAGCCAGAGGCAGGCCAGGTGGACGAGATAACGAGGCCTCCGTCCCCTGACTCTTTCCCCCCCCCCAGGCCGCGCCTCCAGACCCAGCTGATGGCAATCAGGCTTGGTTGGACCCTAGGTTTCGTAGGCAGGACAGGAGGGAACAACAGAAGCAGGGGTGGGGCAGGCCTAGGAAGTGCTGAGTCATGGAGCCACACCCCACAGGATATAAAAGCGGCAAGAACTGCTGTGTCTCTTCATAGCAGGCAAATCAACTGATTAATTAAGAGCTGAAGTTTGTTCCTGAGTGACTCATTGGTGTCGAGGGAGATAACACTTGGTGGACGCTCACTATTCTGCTGCCAGAGCTGATAGTGCCGGCTAATTAAGCCATCACTCGGACGGAGGCGAAGGGAGGACAGAACACATGCTCTGACAAGAAGAGCATCTTGAAAATCTGAAATTGCTTTAGGAATCCTGGCTCTAGATCTAGAGCTGCACCCAGAAAGTGCCATCTGGTTGCAGCTTTCCTTCTCCTGGCCTCCCCCAGATGTGTTTGAAATGTAAATTCCAAACAGCAGGTCTCAACACATCTGAGACACACCAGTTCAGGGAAGGCTGAAGTTCACACCAGTGGGGAAATCCAATTTTTTTTACTAGTGTTTCTGGGGGCGTGGTTTTGTTTGGTTTGGTGGGCGTGGTAGGGGACGGATACTGCAAAATCCCCATTCCCGTCCCACTCCAGGGGAAAGGATACTGCAAAATCCCCATTCCCTCCCCACTCCAGTGGAAAGGATACTTCAAAATCCCCATTCCCTCCCCACTCCAGGGGAAAAGATACTGCAAAATCTCCATTCCCACCCCACTCCAGGGAAAAGGATACTCCAAAATCTCCATCCCCACCCCACTCCAGGGGAAAGGATACTGCAAAATCCCCATTCCCTCCCCACTTCAGGGGAAGGATATTGCAAAATCTCCATTTCTACCCCACTCCAGGGGAAAGTATGCTGCAAAATCCCCATTCCCTCCCCACTCTGGGGCCAGCCAGAGGTGGCATTTGCCGGTTCTCCGAACTACTCAAAATTTCCGCTATTGGTTCTCCAGAACCTGTCAGAACCTGCTGGATTTCACCCCTGGTTCGAACGCACTTCGACACATTCCAAGCAACAGAACTACGCACCCCTAAGTCATCCTGAAGGTGGCTCAGCTCCTCTCGAAGGTTGCTGAAGGTGGTAAGGACCAGCCTCATGGACTTATCAGCTGTGGCTCTCATCTAGGAAAGATGGACAGCAAAACAGATTGTTTAGGATGGTTTTGGAGCAGAAAGGTTTTAATACAAAAATCAACTGGGAATGACATAGCTTTGCAGTCATTGACAGGAGGCTGAGGATGAGATAATAATTCCTATATCTGGGGGAGAAAAGTGGTGAGAAGCAAAACGTCAACCATGATTAACTGAGTTGGAAGGGACCGTGTAGGTCATCTAGTCCAACCCCCCTATCCCACCCAAGCAGGAGACCCTATATTATTTCTAACAGTTTCTTGAAAAGCTTCCAGTGATGAAGCTCCCAGGGAATATCCAACCACTGTGACAGTAGTTTACCCTGGCAAGATTCTGTCTGTTGTGTGTAAGCAAATAAAGAACTGCACTCCATCTGGATTTTTCTGTGTCATTCTTGGGCTGACAGATAGTTGTTTATTCATCAACACGGTTTCCATCGTAGAAAAAAGAGTGAGTAAATATGCAGTATGCATCAATACTGCATGTTAGCGTGTAGCGGTCTGGACAAAACGGGCTTCTCTACATGAAATTAAACCCAATTTCTATCGATTTCCACAAATTTGTCCCTAACCCCTTACCTCCAGAAGGTAACGGATCTGCTGCTTCGTCGACTCCGAAAGCCCTTTAGGAATCAAGCTCTCAATATCCTCTGCCTATTGAAAAGAAAACAAGAAATAAAAGGCACATTATCAGGAATGCTGTTACAGGTTGATCGAATATTGGGTTCAACCTCTCACCCTATAACCGTGATGGCGAACCTATGGCATGCGCGCCAGAGGTGGCCCACAGAGCCCTCTCTGCTGGCACACATGCTGTCGCCCCAGGTCAGATCTCCGTGGCATTTCTATCCTGAGCTTCTGTTTCTCTGCAAATGACAAAGCAGAAGCTCACGAAAGAAAAAAATCTGACCTCTTGCCACGTTGCCGGCCAGCTGGTCTTCGGGTCTCTGCTGCGCATGTCTGCGCATGCCTGTGCACAAGTGCGCACATCCACGCATGTGCACATCCACATTCATGCATGTCCATACATGCACACGTTTGTGCATGTTAATGCATGCATGCGGTCGTGCACCATTCAGTTTGGGCATGCGCGAACAGGGCAGTTTGGGCACTCGGTGTTTAAAAGGTTCGTTATCATATAGATCCTATATATCCTATCATATAGATCCTATATATCTTAAAAAAGGACAACAAAGAATGTTCTTTCTGCGCCAACTCAGTAAGCTCAAACTGCCCAAGGAGCTGCTGATTCAGTTCTACAGAGGAATTATTGAGTCTGTCATTTGCACCTCTATAACTGTCTGGTTCGGTTCTGCAACCCAACAAGAAAAACACAGACTTCAGAGGATAATTAGAACTGCAGAAAAAATAATTGCTACCAACCTGCCTTCCATTGAGGACCTGTATACTGCACGAATCAAGAAGAGGGCCGTCAAAATATTTACAGATCCCTCACATCCTGGACATAAACTGTTTCAACTCCTACCCTCAAAACGACGCTATAGAGCAGTGCACACCAGAACAACTAGACACAAGGACAGTTTTTTCCCAAAGGCCATCACTCTGCTAAACAAATAATTCCATCAACACTGTCAAACTATTTACTGAATCTGCACTACTATTAATCTTCTCATAGTTCCCATTACCAATCTCTTTCCATTTATGACTGTATGACTATAACTTGTTGCTGGCAATCCTTATGATTTATATTGATATATTGACCATCAATTGTGTTGTAAATGTTGTACCTTGATGAACGTATCTTTTCTTTTATGTACACTGAGAGCATATGCACCAAGACAAATTCCTTGTGTGTCCAATCACACTTGGCCAATAAAAATTCTATTCTATTCTATCCTATCCTATAATATATCAAGTGCAAAAGGCCCTTTGCAACAGGCAGGGGTGGGTCTTCTCAATTGATAAAAGCAGCTGCATCTTGTTTAGGGTTGACACAGCTGCTTCAAAAGGCTCGGATTTGTTTCCAAATGTTGGGTGTAGTAGGCACAGCTACCATGTCTTTTTCCCAACAAAATGAAATGACTATCCATAGGTCTCCACGCAGCGCCAGCCCGGAATGGGATAACTTTTCACAGCCAACTCGCCATGGCCAACTCTCTGCAGGAGAACTCACCATGTGACAACTCGCTGTGGGACAATTTAACGATTCTATTTAATTATTTAAAATAAAGAATAAAACACTTTAAACTTTTGCCATTCACAATTCAGTCTGTCTTTGTCCTCCTTTTGCATCTTTTCTTTGATGATTCTATTCCACCATTGCTTTGATATGAGTGTAACTCTTGTGCAGCTGCGAACTGTACCGTGGTGAGCTGGCTGTAGCAAATTGTCCTGCAGTGAGTTGACCACGACAAGTTGGCCGTGGCAAGCTGGCCATGGGGAATTGCCATAGACCTGTGCCAGACAAATGGATCCTTTTGAAGCTGCACCTATCCAACCTAGAAAAAGTACCAGCTGCTTTCAGGATTTGCAGAGGTAGTTTCGTACCTGCTCCCCATATGTGCTAGTCATTCCCGACTCTAGGGGGTAGTGCTCATCTCTGTTTCAAAGCCAAAGAGCCAGCGCTGTCCGAAGACGTCTCCGTGATCATGTGGCTGGCATGACTCAACGCCAAAGAAGGAACACTGTTACCTTCCCACTCTGTTACCTTCCCACTCTACCCTACTCTACTCTCTATATATTTTATTCTATTCTATTCTATTCTATTCTATTCTATTCTATTCTATTCTATTCTATTCTATTCTATTCAATCTATTCTATTCTATTCTTTTCTTTTCTTTTCTACTCTATTTTCTATTCTATTCAAGAAAAAAGATAATCTCTACTATATATACAGATCAGCATGATTTCCATTCAGGGAAGTTAAGACCAGCCTTTTATTCTCATTTTTGGGATTTTAACCAGACTTAAAAAGAGTTTGGTCGTTGTTTGCTCATGAATACACAAAGCCTAGACATTTCTATAAATTCTGGAAACTGTTTGGCACTTACATCATTCAGAGATTCCAGATCGCATCTTCTGTAAGAGAAACACAAGGAAACATTAGCGTGGTCCTTTCTCTATCCACTGAGTACATTACAATTATCACCAGCACTGTTCTCGTAAGTCTTTCATTCTGACTTAATTGAGAAAACTATATCCTAAGTTACCTTTAATAAAAGTATGATTGCCTCTGGAACATAACACGTAAATATTTAGAGACCATATACCCATCCACAAATGAAGCTCGAAGTTTTCAAGAAGAGACCGGACTGCCATTTGTCAGAAATGGTGTAGGGTTTCCTGCTTGGGCAGGGGGGTTGGACTAGATGACCTACAAGGTCCCTTCCAACTCTGTTCATCTGTTAAATTAGCCACATGCCTGTAATGCAGTCCAACTGGTGGCATTCAGGATTGGAACAGCGATGGCTCTTCTTTTTTATGGCTAAGTAAACTGCACAAACCCAGGCAACTGTGATTTATTGAGCAAACTATGACCAAGTTACGGCTTAGTAGAATTTAGGAAATTAGTATATAGAAATTAGAGACGGGTGGTCCTTGTTTAATGACACTTGTTCAACGACCATTCTAACTTGCAATGGTGCTAAACAGGTGGTATTTGCAACCAGTCCCTGAAGTTCCAGCTGGTCACGCGATTGCATCCAGAGTGCTTAGCAGTGGTAGTGCAGTGGTTAGAATGCAGTATAGCAGGCTGATTCTGCCCATTTCCAGCAGTTCGATTCTCACCGCTCACGGTTGACTCAGCCTTCCATCCTTCTGAGGTCAATAAAATGAAGACCCAGATTGTTGGGGGCAATAGGCTGACTCTATAAACTGCTTAGAGAGGGCTGTAAAGCACTGTAAAGTGGTATATAAGTCTAAGTGCTATTGCTATTAGCAACCAGCCCAGATTTCTGCCACTGTAATATCCCACGATCACCATTTGCAACCTTCCCTGCCAGTTTCCCATAAAATCAATGGGGAAGCCAGCAGGAAGTCAGAAGCCGCTGTCATGCAAGGTCCTCATTTCATAACGGTAACTGGAGACTGCCCTTTGCAATCACATCACCTAGCGACAAAACATCCGGTATTATGGTGGCTGAGTGGTTACAGTGCAGTCCTGCAGACTATTTCTGCTGGCTGCCGGCTGCTGCAATTTGGCAGTTCGAATCTCACCAGGCTCAAGGTTGACTCAGCCTTCCATCCTTCCCAGGTGGGTAAAATGAGGACCCAGATTGTTGGGGGAGCAATAAGCTGATTCTGTAAACCCCTTAGAGAAGGCTATAAAAGCACTGTGAAGCGGTATAGAAGTCTAAGTGCTATTGCTATTGCCCTTCCTTCCTTCCTTCCTTCCCTCCCTCCTTCCTGCCTTTCCAGTGATTAGAATGCAGTATTGCAGGCTGTCTCTGCCCACTGCCAGGAGTTCGATCCTGACCAGCTCAAGGTTGACTGAGCCTTCCATCCTTCCGAGGTGGGTAAAATGAGGACCCAGATTGTTGGGGTGGGCAATAGGGTGATTCTGTAAACCACTTAGAGAGGGCTGTAAAAGCACTGTGAAGCAGTATAGAAGTTTAAGGGCTATTGCTACTGCTATTAACTGAGGACCGTCTGTAACTAAAAACTAAGAATGTTGCGACAACACCCACCCATAATACAAGGACTGAGATTATGTGTCTATTCACAGAAACGAGTGTTTAAGTGGATTTTTTGAACGGGGTTCAGGTAACCTTAATCCACCCCCATTTTTTCAGGATGGCTGCAAACCAACAGAACCCAAAGCCTTCTGTTCAGGCAAGCAGCTGTGCTTCTGTGCTTCCTTTCCAAGAAGGGCTGCCAAACATTCTCCAAATTCCAAGCTAGGATAAGGCCCGACCTCTACCTTCCGCCCAGCTTCTCAACATGCTGGAGCAAACAGCTGTGCAGGTCATTGCTCTTGCGGTGCAGTTCTGCTAGGAGCTCCCCAAAGTATCGGCAGTCCAGCTGGTCATTTATTTCCTGGATGCCCTTCACCTGTCAGGAGGTCATAAAGGACAGTATCAGCATCAACACCTGATCATAAAGCAACGTTCAACCCTCAGCATGCAAATGGCTGTTTTAAAGCTCTGCTCCCGTTCTTAAATGCACACTGCACCGATCTACTTTCTGCACTCGTTCTCCCCTTCGGCTGCCTATCAAATACCGTATTTTTCAGAGTATAAAACGCACCTTAGTCTTTGGGGAGGAAAATAAGAAAAAAGCTGATTGGCAGGTGGATTGGCCTCCCGGAATACCCCCAGTCAGCTGTTCCCAGAGGTGAATTTTAGCAACAGGTTCCTTGGTTGTGAGCTCCGTGCCTTGCTTTTTTTGGTTTTTTTTTCTGCCTCTGAAACTCCCTTTCAAAAAAAACTTTTTTCTGCCTCTGAAAGCCTCCAAAACAGAACTTCAGAAAAAAAGCCTCTGAAGCTCAGTTTGGGAGCTTCTTTTCTGAAGCTCTGTTTGGGGGCTTCTTTTCTGAAGCTCTGTTTGGGGGCTTCTTTTCTGAAGTTTCGTTTCTGATGCTTTTTTCAGCCTCTGAAACCTCCGTTTGAGAAGCTGGGCGGGGCTACATTCGGAGTATAAGACGCACCCAGATTTTCATCCTCTTTTTTGGGGGGAAAAGGTGCGACTTATACTCCAAAAAATACGGTATTTCTCGCTTGATTCACGATTTCTTCAATGCCCTTGTTTTCTACACGAGGCATCAATAAACTGCAGAATGTCCTGCAGCGGGGAATTTCTACAAACCAAGTTCCATGTTGGGGAATTTCTTCTCGCCGCCAACAACCCAAGATGGAACTTGGTTTGCAGGACCCAAATCTGGGTTGGTCACTGGGACAGAGGTTTAATCTTCCGAGCTTTTGGACTCGTGCTAGAGCCGATCACATGGAACTTCTCTCTCGTCAGAATGCATGAAGAGAGACACGTTCCCTGAGGATGGGCTCCAGCAACAAATCCAAAAGCTCAGAAGGATAAACCTTTGGTCCTAGTGACTGACCCAGATTGGATCCTGCAACATTATGCTGGGACACGTATATTTGCCTTCATTCGTAACTTGGTTTGCCTGCTTTGGAGCCAATGTGTGGTACAAAGGCAATCAGTGGGATCGATAAACCATAATTATGAGCCATGGTGACGCAGTGGTTAGAGTGCAATATTGCAGGTGACTTCTGCTGACTGCTGGCTGCCTGCAATTTGGCAGTTCGAATCTCACCAGGCTCAAGGTTGACTCAGACTTCCATCCTTCCGAGATCGATAAAATGAAGACCCAGATTGTTGGGGGCAAGAGGCTGACTCTGTAAACCGCTTAGAAAGGGCTTCCTTCCTTCTTTCCTCCCTCCCTCCCCTTCCCTTCTCTTCCCTTCCCTATCCATCCATCCATCCCAGCTCAAGGTTGACTCAGTCTTCCATCCTTCCGAGATCGATAAAATGAAGACCCAGATTGTTGGGGGGCAAGAGGCTGACTCTGTAAACTGCTTAGAGAGGGCTGTAAAGCACAGTGAAGCGGTATATAAGTTTACATGCTATAGTTTCCTTCCTTCCTCCCTTCCTCCCTCCCCTTCCCTTCCCTATCCATCTATCCATCCATCCCAGCTCAAGGTTGACTCAGTCTTTCATCCTTCCGAGGTCGATAAAATGAAGACCCAGATTGTTCAGGGCAATAGGCTGACTCTGTAAACCTCTTAGAGAGGTCTGTAAAGCACAGTGAAGCGGTATATAAGTTTACATGCTACAGCTTCCTCCCTCCCTCCCTCCCTCCCTCTACCTTCCCTTCCCTTCCCTTCCTTGTCTATCCATCCATCCATCCATTCATCCATCCATCCCAGCTCAAGGTTGACTCAGCCTTCCATCCTTCCGAGGTGGGTAAAATGAAGACACAGATTGTTGGGGGCAATAGGCTGACTCTGCTTAGAGAGGGCTGTAAAGCACTGTAAAGCGGTATATAAGTCTAAGTGGTATTGCTATTACTAATAAAGGAGAATATTTGTAGCTCAGGGCTGACGCGGTGGGTCCCTGATGCTCTCTGAGCTTGCTTGTTTTCCTGAAGACATTTCATTATCCAACTAGGTAACATCATCACTGCTGACAGCGGTGATGAGGCAGAGCATTGATGAGGTGATACCCTGTTCAGGTGATGAAACCTCTGCAAGAAAACAAGCAAGCTCAGAGAGCACCAAAGACCCCTCAAACCATGATTAATGGCTTGTAGTGCAGAAGAAGCCCAACTTTTAAATAAAGCAGTTTAAACTTCCCGGGGGGGGGGGAGGAGTTTAAAACAAAACAAAAAAGTATAAAAAGAAAATGTAAAAACTTTAAATACTCAGGTGCTTTGGTGCGGGGAAGGCTTGTCTGGTATGTTGACAGCATAATAGACAGTTAAAAACTTTACTGCTGCAGTTAAACAGCACAAAGCAATTTATATCTGTTTTTCTATACTCCTCTCTTGTTTTGTTCTTCACACTTTTAAAGTAGGAGGAGGGTTGTTGGGGGGGGGAACCCTCAGTTTTTTTCTTGGTTTTCCCACGATGCGACTTCTGCCTCTCAAGGCACCACAAAGCAGAGGCAGCTGCGGTTTGCCTAATTAGAATCACCCTTCTCCTTTCTTTCTTTTTTTTTTCCCAAGCACTCCACCTACATTTATTTCATTTCATAACTTGTGGCTAACCTGCGTCGTGAATTGTCTTGCGGAGGAGGCTTCTGCAGATTTGCCTGCCTCTTGCTAGAGGCAAACGGCGGCACACTCTTCTGATTTTAACTCCCTGATAATTTCAGCGCAGAAACTGAGAACGATAATAGCATTCTTTCCCGCCCTCCCAGGCTGGGTGTTGGCTGTTCTTGCAACTTGAGCAAAATGGTTCAGAAATGAGACTTGATCTGATGGTGCTGTAACCTGGCAGCCACTTGATCTGCCAAAGAGTGGCTCTTCATGCAGTTAAGAGGACTTTTCCATGCATAGGACTAGACAGCTGAATCCTTCTAGAGCAGGGGTCTCCAACCTTGTCAACGTTAAGACCTGTGGATTTCAACTCCTAGAGTTGAAGTCCACAAGTCTTAATGTTGACAAGGTTGGAGACCCCTGCTCTAAAGGAGAAAACATCCGCAGAACAACTAGACACAAGGACCATTTTTCCCCCAAATGCCATCACTCTGCTTAACAACTAATTCCCACAACATTGTCAAATAATTTACTAAGACTGTATTACTATTATTCTTCTCTTCCTTACTAGTATCTATTTCTTCCTACTTATTACTATAACCATGTGCTTGTATCTTTCAATTTATATTGTTTTTGCTTGTTTCCTTGTACGATTTGATAGCTTATTAGTAACCTATGATTATCACTTAGTTGCTGTTATCTTATTTTATTCTCCTAAGATACACTGAGAGCATTTACACCAAAGGCAAAGACAAATTCCTTGTGTGTCCAAACACACTTGGCCAATGAAGAATTCTATTCTACTCCTATTCTATATGCAGTGTGTGGTTCTTAGGGTTATTATATATTATGTTATATTATATATTATGTTATATTATTACGATATATATACACATACACACACATATATATACATACACACACACATATATAAATATGTTATATATAAACATTTAAATACTTAAATTTAAATATTTAAATTTAAAGTATATTATATATACTTCTACCCTCAAAAAGACACTATAGGGCACTGCACACCAAAACAACTCGCCACAGGGACAGTTTTTTCCCAAACGCCATCACTCTACTTAACAACTAATTCCCACAACACTGTCAAATAATTTACTAAGACTGTATTACGATTATTCTTCTCTTCCTTACTAGTATCTATCTCTTCCCACTTATTTCTATAACCATGTTGCTTGTATCTTTCAATTATATTGTTTTTATTTGTATCTTTCAATTTATATCGTTGTTATTTGTTTCCTAGTACGATTTGATAGCTTATTAGCAACCTTGACTATCACTAAGTGTTGTGTCTTTTTATTCTTGAGGAATGTGTTATATTCTCCTTATGTACACCGAGAGCATATATACCGAAGATGAATTCCTTGTGCATCCAATCACACTTGGCCAATAAAGAATTGTATTCTGTTCTATTAAAACAGTGTTTCCCAACCTTGGCCACTTTAAGGCTTGTGGACTTCAATTTCAACTTCAAAGTCCCACCAGGCCCAAGGTTGACTCAGCCTTCCATCCTTTATAAAGGTAGGTAAAATGAGGACCCAGATTGTTGGGGGCAATAAAAGTTGACTTTGTATATAATATACAAATGGATGAAGACTATTGCTTAACACAGTGTAAGCCGCCCTGAGTCTTCGGAGAAGGGCGGGATATAAATTCAAATAAATAAAAAAATAAATAATAATAATAATTCCCAGAATGCCCAGCTGACTGGGGCATTCTGGGAGTTGAAGTCCACCCGTCTTAAAGTGGCCAAAGTTTCAAAACACGTATGGATAGGTTAAATGCTTACCGGTTCACGTGTCTGTATGATAACTTTATTAAAGCTGCTCTGTCCCACATCATTGGCACGGACAGGAGTACAGTCACAGGCATTGGTTGTATGTTGGCATTGCTGAACCACTTGAATTCGTTCCGCTGGCTGGCTGACTTGGCATTGGTCAGACTGGGTTTGCTGCAGGTACTGGTACTGCTTCTCCTAAAACAAAGACATTCTCTTGAATGCTCACATCTCTTGCACGAATCCTTCATATGAATAACCCAGTTTGTGCTAGGAAACTGAATGTCTGGGGAAATCCAAATTTTTTTTTACTACCGGTTCTGTGGGCGTGGCTTGGTGGGCGTGGCTGGCGAAAGATACTGCAAAATCTCCATTTCCCCCCCCCCACTCCTGGGGGAAGGATACTGCAAAGTCCCCATTCCCACCCTACTCCAGGGGAAGGATACTGCAAAATCTCCATTCCCACCCCACTCCAGGGGAAGGATACTGCAAAATCTCCATTCCCAGCCCACTCCTGGGGGAAGGATATTGCAAAATCTCCATTCCCACCCCACTCCAGGAAAAGGATACTGTAAAATCTCCATTCCCACCCCCTCCAGGGGAAGGATATTGCAAAATCTCCATTCCCACTCCACTCTGGGGCCAGCCAGAGGTGGCATTTGCCGGTTCTCCAAACTGCTCAAAATTTCCGCTACCGGTTCTCCAGAACCTGTCAGAACCTGCTGGATTTCATCCCTGGTTTAAATGCAGATTTGGGAGATGGGTGTTAAAAAGAAGGGAAGCTTTAAGACCCTCCCCTTTTCCCGGGGGTGTCATGATAAGAGGTAAAAGCAGGTGGGGTTTCAGAGAGGCACGGGTATCCTGACCTTCTCTGACCATCCCGTGGACACCCTGGCGTGTAAATAATAATAACGCTCAAGTCAAAATTATACAATGAACAATGGAGTCAAATTCAAATAGTGTTTTAACAAACTGCATCCCTGTTTGGTTTGGTGGCAGCAGTGCCTCAGATAGAAAGTCCCTAAAGAGAGCAGTGAGGACAGCAGAGAAGATTACAGGAAGCTCGCTTCCCTTTATTCAGGATGTGGCTTACAAGCGTTATGCGCTTAGAGCTCAAAGCATTGTTAGAGATCGCCGGACACCCACTTTACAGTCTATTTCTGTTGCTCCCCTCTGGGAGGAGGTTTCAAAGTATTTCTAGCAGGACTAACAGATTCTGTAACCGCTTTGTTCCCTAGGCCATCCGTCTGGTAAACTTGCAAGATTCGTTTTTCTCCCTATAAACATGTATATATCCGTACTAGACTGTGTTGTTTCTCTGTGTCATATAATATATGTGGTAAGAGCTGTATGGAACAAAATTTCATTTTTAATATATGCCAATTAATGTACATTTAAAGTGACAATAAAACTATTCTATTCCATTCCATTCCATTCCATTTTTCTATTCTATTCTATTCTATTCTATTCTATTCTATTCTATTCTATTCTATTCTATTCTATTCTATTCTATTCTATTCTATTCCATTCCATTCCATTCCATTTTCTATTCTATTCTATTCTATTCTATTCTATTCTATTCTATTCTATTCTATTCTATTCTATTCTATTCTATTCTATTCTAAATATCTTTATTGTGGTAATTAACCAGCAAAACCATATGAAGGACACAAGAACAGTTTTTTCCCGAATGCCATCACTCTGCTAAACAAATAATTCCCTCAACACTGTCAAACTATTCACTAAGTCTGCATTACTATTACTATAGTATATTAATATAGTACTATTACTATTAATCTTCTTATTGTTCCTATCACCCATCACCCATCTCCTCTCACTTATGACTGCATGACTGTAACCTTGTTGGTTGTATCCTTACGATTTATATTGATATAAATATATTTATTTATATTTCCTAGTATGATTTGATTGCTTATTTGTACCCTATGACTATCATGAAGTGTTGTACCTTATGATTCTTGACGAATGTATCTTGTCCCTTTATGTACGCTGAGAGCCTATGCACTCAAGACAAATTCCTTGTGTGTCCAATCGCGCTTGGCCAATAAAGAATTCTATTCTATTGAAGTGTAGACCTACCTCATAACCCTCACCTTCTAAACTTACAAGTTTCAGTAAACTTGGCACTCCAAATCCTGTAGAGATTGTCTCTCAACCTGGGCAGCTTCGAAGAGAGGTGGACTTCAACTCCTAGAATTCTCCGGCTGGGAAATCATTCAAGCTGAAGTCCACCCATCTTGTCCGCCAAGGTTGAGACCCACGACTTTAGATAGAAGCCTTCCTCCCAGCATTCCCTGCCAAGCAATGCTGACACCAAGGTAAAGTTTGCTGTGTATAATGAAGCAGTTCTGAACCTGACTTTGACCCTATTGCTGTGTTTTGTTTACGGAGCACGGAGCTCTGGTTTGTGAGTCAACTTTGGGACCCACAACTAATAGCTGAGTATTGTGCAGCGGGTTCAATGCATGAACTCAGTCCTACTGCAGACACAACTTTATAGGGGTTTTTGGTTTTTTTTCATAGGGAACCTATTTCCAAACTGAACTCCGTAGTCAAATCTCCGTTTGGCTGTTTTTCCAAAGCCAACCTCTGGAGTTTGCTTGTTTTCCTTCAGACATTTCAATATACAACTAGGTAACGTCATCAGTGCTAGAAGGGAGCAGGGGATTTGCTCTGTGTATAGAAAGGGCAGGTATATAAACAGAGAGCAAACCCCATTCCCTTCTAGCACGGGCGATATTACATAGTTGGGTAATGAAGCATCTGCAGGAAAACAAGCAAGCTCAGAAAGAACCAAGGATACTGCAAACATCACCAGGATGTTTGTCTTCTAGTTTTGACACAAGCAGATGCTTTGGGTTTCCGTGTTCACCTGTTCTCCCCCCCGCCCCTCCTTTCAATTCCTCAACACAAAGGCTTGTAAACCGGTCTTCAAATACCTCTCAAGTTTATCCGAGTCTCTAAGAAGGGAACACCTTAGAACTTTATACTCCTGGAGAAGAAAGGGCCAGGTGAAACAAGACTCCGTATTCATTGGTCTCAAAAGGGCAGGGTGCCTATTGAAGGGACAGCTTTGTTGCAAGGGAAGCGTCCAGCCTTTTGTGCAATTGGCTAAGTTGTTTTCGTCTGCCCTGGAGATCAAATGATGGCAGGTGTTTGCGTCCGAAGGTGCAAACCTCCAGAGAGAAACAAACCCGCTAAAGGCTCAGACAACTGAAAGATGATTCTGTTCTCTTCAGCTCTTGAACTCCCCCCACACAGCGATCAAATTAAAACCTCCGGTTTCTCTTTAAAATCAAAAGGGAGGGAGGGAGGGGAGGAAGGAAGGAAGGAAGGAAGGAAGGAAGGAAGGAAGGAAGGAAGGAAGGCGGCAGGGAGGGAGTAGGGAGGGAGGGAAGGAAGGAAGGAGGAAGGGAGGGAAGGAAGGAAGGAAGGAAGGCGGCAGGGAGGGAGAGGAGGAGGAAGGAAGGAAGGAGGAGGAAGGAAGGAAGGAAGGAAGGAAGAAAGGAAGGAAGGAAGGAAGGCGGCAGGGAGTAGGGAGGAGGAAGGAAGGAAGGAGGGAGGAGGAAGGAGGAGAGAGGGAGAGGAGAGAGGAGGAAGGAAGGAAAGAAAAAGGAGAGGAGAGAGGAGGGAGGGAGTAGGGAGGAAGGAAGGAAGGAAGGAGGAGGGAGAGAAGGAGGGAGGTGGAAGGAGAGGAAGGAAGGAAAAAAAGGAAAGGGAGGGAGGGAGAGAGGGAGGGAAGGAAGGAAGGGAGAGAGGGAGGGGGAGAGAGAGAGAGAGAGAGAGAGAGAGAGAGAGAGAGAGAGAGAGAGAGAGAGAAAGAAAATGGGGGCAGGAGAATCTCTTACCTCATCTGGATTTAGCAACTCGTATTTCCTGATGGTCTTTTCATAGATCACATTATTCCCTCCTCTCAGAAGTGGAGAAAGTGGCTCCTGGAAGTAACAAAGCAACTCCTTATTGTCACACAGGCTCTCACAGACTGGAAAGCATCTGACTTTACAAAATGATGATTAGGGGACTGGAGGCTAAAACATACGATGAACGGTTGCAGGAACTGGGCCTGGCTAGTCTAGTGAAGAGAAGGACCAGGGGAGACATGATAGCAGTCTTCCAATATTTGAGGGGCTGCCACAAAGAGGAAGGGGGTCAAGCTATTTTCCAAGGCACCTGAAGGCCAGACAAGGAATAATGGATGGAAACGGAACAAGGAGAGATTCAACCTGGAAATAAGGAGAAATTTTCTGACAGTGAGAACCATCAACCCAGGGAACAGAACTCACCTTCAGAAGTTGTGGGAGCTTCATCACTGGAAGCTTTCAAGAAAAGACTGGACTGTCATTTGTCAGAAACAATGTAGGGTCTGCTTGGGGAGGGGGGTTGGACTAGATGACCTACAAAGTCCCTTCCAACTCTGTTCATCTGTTAAATGAGGCTGGCTGAAGCCCAGAATGGCAAGACAAGGACTGTTCCTACTTGATCTACACACATTTCAACCCTCCCAGGGGATTCTGAGGGATAAACAGTCAGATAGATAAAAGAAACTGGGTATCACTCTCTTCAACCTAAAAGCCGCATTCCCCAAAAAATCCAGCCCTGGGTCAGGTCAAGAATGCAGTTAAGTAAATGTTAGGATTAACTCTCCTGAACTCCCCTCATCTTCAAACTCCCCTCTTCCCAGAGATGAAACTAAGTTGTCTCCAATTTACTCTCTGGGCTTATTTGGAGAAAGAACTCTAGAGCAGTGGTGGAATTCTTTTTTTTTTTACTACCGGTTCTGTGGGGGTGGCTTGGTGGCTGTGGTGTGGCTTGGTGAGGGTGGCAGGAGAAGGATACTGCAAAATCTCCATTCCCACCCCACTCCAGGAGAAGGATACTGCAAAATCCCCATTCCCACCCCACTCTAGGGGAAGGATACTGCAAAATCCCCATTCCCACCCCACTCTAGGGGAAGGATACTGCAAAATCTCCATTCCCACCCCACTCCAGGGGAAAGATATTGCAAAATCTCCATTACACCCCACTTCAGGGGAAGGATATTGCAAAATCCCCATTCCCACCCCACTCCTGGAGGAAGGATACTGCAAAATCTCCATTTCCCACCCCACTCCAGGGGAAAGATATTGCAAAATCCCCATTCCCACCCCACTCCTGGGGGAAGGATACTGCAAAATCTCCATTTCCCACCCCATTCCAGGGGAAGGATATTGCAAAATCCCCATTCCCACCCCACTCCAGGGGAAGGATATTGCAAAATCCCCATTCCCACCCCACTCCAGGGGTGTCGCCAGCTGCTCTTCTGCCTTCCAGCACGCACAAGTGCACCAGCCAGTTGGTCTTTGCGGGCGCCAGAGCACTGGAAAATGGCCCAAAAAAATGGCCAAGAAAAAGGCCGTTTTGGGGGCCATTTTCAGGCCTTTTGGGGGCCATTTTGTGGGCAGTTTTTAGGCCATTTTTTTTTTGCCTGAAAAACGGTCCAAAGTCAGCCGAAAAATGGCCTGAAAACTGCCCGAAAAACAGGCTGAAAACAGCCCCCAAAATGGACTGAAAATGGCCCCCAAAACCAGCCAAAACCAGCCAAAAAACAGGCATGTGTGAGTCGGCCAGGTGCTTTTCTGGTTTCCAGTTTGGGAACTCGGTGCCGAAAAGGTTTGCCACGACTGTCTTACACCCAATGCCATCGTAACAACAGTACAACTTTCCTACCTTCTCCGGATTCTCCAAGATGATCCTTCGAACGTTGCCCTGGGAATAAGGAGACAGTTTCAAGGCTGGAGAAGGCACTTCCTACAAGAAAGCAAATGCATCGTTAGCATTGTTTCACGAGGAACATAATCCCGTGTGGTTTGGTTAGTGAAGACAATAAAAACAGAACCCAAAGACTAAGGGACCTCTAGGAATTTACAAAGCACCTTCAGCAGAATGGTTAGCCAGACTCCTGGGCTATCTAGATATTCGTTAGAGTTGGAAGGGACCTTTAACAGATTTGACAGATTAACAGAGTTGGAAGGGACCTTGTAGGTCATCTAGTCCAACCCCCCCCTGCCCAAGCAGACCCTACACCATTTCTGACAGATGGCAGTCCAGTCTCCTCTTGAAAGCCTCCGGTGATGAAGCTCCCACAACTTCTGAAGGCAACTTCTATTCCACTGGTTGTTTGCTCTCACTGTCAGAAAATTCCTCCCTATTTCTAGGTTGAATTTCTCCTTGATCAGTTTCCATCCATTATTCCTTCTCTGGCCTTCAGGTGCCTTGGAGAGCAGGTGGTCCCCTCCTCTCCGGGGCAGCCCCTCAAATATTGGAAGAATGCTCTCATGTCTCCCCTGGTCCTTCTCTTCACTAGACTAGTTCCTGCAACCGTTCATCGTATTGGAGGTTTTTTGCTGAACTACATTTCCCAAATCCTTCTCTAGTAATCATTGCTGGCCAAGGCTCTTGGAAATTGTGGTTCAGTCTCTGTAGATGGAGGTGTTCTGCCTACATTGGACTTCTGATTAGATCCTGGACAACTAAGGATCCAGAACACTGTTTTCTTCAATCTGATGTACTGGGTTCAATTCCCACGGTCCTCTAAGGTTCATTAGGAAATTATAAAAATAGCTGGGCAATTATGGGAGCCAAAAATCCTACACAACTGGCGAGGATCAAACTGAGGAATACGTAAGCAGGCAACATTTATTTATTTATTTATTTTGTCACAACATCATACAAAAAGATTATATAGTATATACACATATAAACATATATAGGAAGAAGAAAAGAAAAACAATAGGACAGGAACGGTAGGCACGTTTGTGCGCTTATGCACGCCCCTTATGGTCCTCTTAGGAATGGGGTGAGGTCAATAGTAGAAAGTTTTTGGTTAAAGCTGTTAGGATTATGGGAAGAGACCACAGAGTCAGGTAAAGTATTCCAAGCACTGATGATTCTGTTGCAGAAGTCGTATTTTCTGCAATCTAGATTAAAGCGGTTTACATTAAGTTTAAATCTATTGGTTGCCCTTGTATTATTGCAATTAAAGCTGAAGTAGTCTTTGACAGGAAGGACATTACAATAGATGATTCTGTGAGCTAAACTTAGGTCTTGTCGAAGGCGACGGAGTTCCAAGTTTTCTAAGCCTAGGATTTCAAGTCTGGTGGGATAAGGTATTTTGTTGTTTTCAGAGGAATGGAGAACTCTTCTTGTAAAATATTTCTGGACACGTTCAATTGTATTGATGTCAGAGATGTGGTGAGGGTTCCAAACAGGTGAGCTGTATTCTAGAATTGGTCTAGCAAATGTTTTATATGCTCTGGTTAGTAGTGTGGTGTTTTGGAAAAGAAGCTGCAAAATTAGGTTTACAACTCTTAGAGCTTTTTTGCTATGTAGTTGCAGTGGGCTTTGGCACTTAGATCATTTGACATGAAAACTCCAAGGTCTTTAACGGGATGGGGTCGTCTGTAAGGTAATGTCCATCTAGTATGTACTTAGTTTTAGAGTTCTTTTTCCTATATGTAAGACTGAGCATTTGCTGGTTGAAATTTGGAGCTGCCAATTTTAGACCAAGCGGTTAGATGGTCAAGGTCGTTTTGAATGATAGAAGTGTTGTCTGTGGTGTTAAATAGTTTGACATCGTCAGCAAAGAGAACACAATTACTTGAGATATGGTCACAAAGATCATTAATGTATAGAATAAAGAGTGTTGGTCCAAGGACGCTGCCTTGAGGAACGCCACTCTTGACAGGAACAGGATTTGATAAAGCATTGCCAATTTTGACCACTTGTTGTCTGTTAGACAGAAAAGCAGATATCCATTTGTGGAGGGGTCCTGAGATGCCATAGGATGTTAGTTTAAGGAGAAGTTTATCGTGTACTACTGAGTCAAAAGCTTTGCAGAAGTCTATGTAGATTGCATCTATTGATTTGCCTTGATCTAGATTTGAAGTCCATATGTTTTTGCAGTGGAGAAGTTGTAAGTTACATGATAACTTTTTCCTGAAACCAAATTGTTTGTTGGAGAGTAGGTTGTTAGTTTCTAAGTGTGAGGTAATGGATTGATTGATGATAGATTCCATGACTTTGCAGGTGACGAGCAAAGGGAGATCGGTCTGTAGTTTTCGACTAAGCTGGGGTCTCCTTTTTGAAGATGGGGATGACTGTGGCTAGTGACCAAAGTTTGGGAAGAGAACTGGTAGTGAAAGCTTTATCAAAGATAATACTTAGGGGTTCAGCTATATTAATGGAAAGTTTTTAAGAAATATGCACATAGACCATCAGGTCCAATAGAAAGCGATGGTTTTAAGTTGTGAAGAGCTTTACCAACGTTGTCTTCTGTGAAATCTATATGAGTTAGATCATCATAGTCATTGCTGGTTCGTTTGTGGAATGTTGGATATGTGTTATCGGAGTTAACAAAAACTGAGCCAAAGAAAATGTTGAAGAGGTTTGCTTTGACTGTTTCGTCATTGCATTCTTTGTTGTTAGAATCTTTTAGTGGTGGGATGGATCTTGAATCTTTAAGTTTACTGTTGACAAAATTATAAAAGGCACGATTGGAATTTGTGCGTAAAGGTTTTCTTCTTGCTTGGTGTGGTAATTTGTGCATTCAGTTTTAATTTGGTTGCATATGTTTCTGTAACGGTTTCTGAAGTTTGTAACATAGCCTTTTTGTTTCTTTTCCAGAGGATTTTTTTTGATTGAAGCTTTTTATTGATATGGGTAGTTTGTTTTCTTGGACATGGTAGTCATTCGTGGTACATATAATTTAATGACTCTATTGATTTCAAGTAGGAAGATTCTATAGAGGTCATCAGCGGTTATGCAGGTTGCAAACAGATTTTGCCAGTTCAGAAGTGAAAGATCGTTGTTTATAAGGTCGTAATTGGCTTTCTTGAAGTTGTAGTTGGGAGTTCTGGTGTTATGACGAATTAAGTATGGACGTATATTGAGACGAAAATCAATCATGCAGTGGTCACTGTTTGAAAAAGGTTCTTTAATTTGTATACCGTAAATTGAGTTTGGATTGTTGCAGAAGATGAGGTCAAGGCAGTTGTTGAGTCTTGTATTGTTAGTTACAAGTTGTTCAAGACCTAGGTTTGTAACAGCGTTGTATAGTGTAGTATGGATTGGGTCAGTTGAACATTCATTGGTTGTCCAGTTAATGAGAGGTAGATTTAAGTCACCAAGGAAGATAAGAGGGTATGGGCAAGAGGTAGTCCATGTTAGCATTGAGGTTAGCATATTTGCGTGGGTAATGTCATAGTCGGGGCTCTGTAGCATAGTAAGAATCAAGAGTAGTGTCAAGGGATAGGTCGCATACTATGGTTTCAGGAAGAGAGAGTTTATGTGCTACTTGGATATTTTTAGATTCAGTGTCTTTTGTAAAAGATAGCCACTCCACCACCTCTTCGGTTTTCCGATCTGATCGATAGACTTGATATTCTTTGTTTGAGATAATGGAGTCAGGAAGGGATGAATTCAGCCATGTTTCAAAACAAAATGAGATCAAATGTGCCACTGTTTAATAAGAGGATAAATTCAGGTAATTTGTTGACTATGCTTCTTGCATTTATCAATTTGCATTTGAGATCTGATATGATTGGTGTTGAAGAGGTAAGGCGTGCATACCTAGTTTTGGGTGTTAGTAGGTTGGGGTTGTGGACAATAGATGGTTGTATAGATGGTTGGATGGTAGTTTGGGTGTTTGGATGGATGGTTGTTTGGATGGCTGGTTGGGTAGATTGTTGGGTGGCTGTTTGATGGCTGGTTGGATGGCTGTTTGGATGGCTGCTTGGATGGCTGCTTGGATGGCTGTTTGGATGGTTGGTTGGATGGTTGGTTGGATGGCTGGTTGGATTGTTGATTGGATGGCTGTTGGTTGGATAGTTGGTAAGATGGTTGGTTGAATGGGAGGTAGGGGGATGGGTACTTGGTTGAATACTGGGATGGCTGGTTGATTGTTATGGGTGATGGGGGGTTGAGGTGATTTTTTGATTGCAGGTTTTATTTTTTATGCAATCAGCATGGTAGTCGATGTATAGGTTGGATTCACCATTGTCTTGTCTTCTTTTAAGTTCTGTGCGAAGTTCACGAGAGCGTATCCTTTGTAGAAAGGATAGGTCAGGACGTGATCTAAGTTTACTGTAGGTAGGGTTGGATTTAGCAATTGAGTTTATAGTCTTTATGAATTTGCGTTTGCTGTCCTCATTAGTGCATATAACTCTACAAAATCTTGGTGCTGTTGTCCCATCGCTGTTTTTATATTCTGGTCCATCTCTGGAGACAGCAATTATTTCATTTGGGGAGATGGTTGATGAATTATAATTTCCAATGATGTTGTGAATCTTATTGATATCTGGTTCATTTGTGTTTTCAAGTCCAAATAATATTGCATTATTTATTTTTTGTCCTCTCTCCATTGCATCTCTGATTAGTTGATTAGTAGTTGTTTGTTGATTGGCTATCTAAATAGTCTAACAAGTCTGATACCGAATTGCTGGTACAGAGATTTACCCTTTAGCAAATGAATGCATCAAGCAGTCACTTTAAAGCATTACCATATCTCCCTGGTGTAACCATTCTTGCAGCCTTTGATGGCTTACCCAGGGAAAGTGATGAAAATCTGTTGACATCACCAGAAAATGGGAACTGTATTCCCAAAGCAAATTATAAGACTTGTTAAGACAAAGTTGCGGATCAACTTTGTTTGGTTTTGCTTTTTTTTTTTCTTTCTTTCTTTTAGGTGGAGTTGATTTCATCACTGAAAATGTTTGGCGCTTAGCTAGCTGGTGAGATTGACAGCCCAACTGGACCGCGTGGGATGTTCTGACAAACACCAGTAGTCTCACGACTACTGTTTTTTTTTAAAAAGGAAGAATTAAATCACACGGGGAGCCCTTCACTGGAAACAAGTCTATTATTAACCGTTCCATGGAAAAACTGCAACTGTACTAATGTAACTAGACTGAGTAAAATCAGGGAACAACGTTCACTATTTGCTTATTCCAAAGGTGCTTTTTCCTTTTTGTTTTTTTTTTAAAGTTTTTTCTTTTATACATATAGTAAATGTACATTTTCTTAATCATAAATAATCATACATGTTCTCTCTAAAGAAAGCACAATAATAATACATTTTAATTGCATTCGGAGTTGCTCTTCTACCCTTCCTTTCCTTCCGTTTTACAACAAACCTTCTTCTCTTTTTCCTCCCTCCTTCTTCTCCTTTCCTACTTTCTTCCTCCTCCTCGCCTTCCTCATACCTACTTCCCTTTCCTCTCCCCCACTCCTCTTCTCTTTCCCTCCTTTCTCACCTTCTCTCCTACTCTTATCCCCTGACTTATCCTCCTCTCCTTCTCCTTCCCTCCATCCCTCTCTCTCCTTCACCTCTTCTATCTTACCTTCTATTCCTCTCTTTTTTCTTTCTTCTTTGTTGTATGATATTTCCCTTGTTTGGTATCCGAGCAACTCCAATCTTCTGGTAATATATACTTTCTTTTCAATTTCTTTTCTATTTTACCCAATCTATCATTTCATAATTGTACATTTATATCCGTAATCTTCTCTTCTTTGTCCCCCCCCCCCAATCCCCCCTTTTCCATTTACTCTGGCAATATCTGGGTTTCTATTTCTTCATAACCGTTTTTCTCATTTATTTTCCATTTATTAACATTGTTTATCTATCTATCTATTGTCTTTTATTTCTATCTCTTTTCTAACCATCTATAGAATCTTTCCCATGTCTTGAAATACACCGATTGGTGCTTTTTCCAAAAGGCAACTCGACTTTCCTGGGGTATTTTTTTTCCCCTTTGAAAACATTTTGCTTCTCTAGAAACCATTGGAGTAAAATTAAGATATGGACAGAAGAAATGACACAACAACATATTGATTTAAAACCGGAGCTGTTCCTATTGGGGTATCCTTCCAGAGAAAATCAGTAAAGAAAATATATACTTGATTATACATGTAATAACAGCAGCAAGGATAGTAGTTGCACAAAATTGGAAAGCTGAGAAAATCCCCTTGGAAGGGGAAGTAATTAAGAAAATTCTAGACTGTGCAGAAATGAATAGATTAACTTTGATAATTAAAGAAATGATACAGAATATTTTAAGATATGGGGTCAATTTTACCATTGGCTAGAAAAGAGATTTAGATAATTAAGCTAATAATTAGATAAGAGAATAAGAGAATGGTACAATAAAAATATTATTTTTACATATAAATTGTAAATTTATATATACATGTAAATTTTTATATTACAGATATATATATATATATACACACACACTAAAAATATTGTATTTTTGGAGTGGTGTTGTGATAGATTGAGAGAAAATGGAGACAGGAGGAGCAAGAAGAAGTCATCACTGAAGAAACACCAAGATGACACACGGAATAACTGATGTATTAGTTTGTGTATAAAATTTTAAAAAATTAAAAAAGAAAACGTTTTGCTTCTCATCCAAGAAGGTTCTTCAATTCAGAACTAAAGAAGCTTCTTGGATGAGAAGCGAAACATTTTCAAACAAACAAACCAAGAAAGTCCAGTTGTCGTTTGGAAAAAGCACCTTGGGGACAACCCATGACCTGGATGATTGAGAATCTCCCCTAGACATAAGTGTTTGCCTGTTTTGCAGAAATGTAAAGAATACACAAATTGTTGGACCTTGGGAGATTATTCCTATGGATGACAAAGAATCAACTAAAAAGAAGATTCCTCAATTAGAACAATTAATCAGTGGAACAACTTGCCTCCAGAATTTGGGAATGCTCCAACGCTGGAAGTTTTTAAGGGGATGTTGGATAACCATTTGTCTGAAGTGGTGTAGGGTTTCCTGCCTAAGCAGAGGGTTGGACTAGAAGACCTCCAAGGTCCCTTCCAACTCTGTTATTCTATTCTATTCTATTCTATTCTATTCTATTCTATTCTATTCTATTCTAACAGAAGATCGAGTGTGTGGAAATTTATTTATTTAAAAGACATATACAGCCACCCATCTTAACCACCACAATAAAACAAAATATATAAAGCAATCATGGAACAGTTAAAAAAAATAATAATTATAAAACAGAAACCTTGCACCTGGGATGCCCCTCGGCAAACTCCAGTTGTGATCAAACTACAGCAAATACTTTAATAACATTTTGGGATAAATTGTGTCCTAAAATAATGTGTCGTTGAGACTATTCATTTTGCCCTTCAAAGCATTTCTGTAAACCAGGCGGCTGTTGGGTGATTTATTGCTTATATATTATGGGTGGAAACAACCACCCTTCTCTTTAGGTAAAAAGGAATTCAAATGAGGTTAATGGAATCCCACATATAAGAATGAATCCTTATCTTTCCTTCTAAGCAAAATGCCCAGAGGAGCTTCTCATGATACTTGCAAAAAACGAGATGAATCAGGGGAAAAAGACCAGATATAGAAGAGACACCCTTCTCTCTGTGTCAATTACTCTAAGTTTTTTTTTTTAAAAAAAAACAACCTCAGTGTTACAACTGTCGCTGCTGAATCGACACATAGCAATGCAGATAGCTTCCCTTTACCTCCCACAGCGTGTTCAATTGTGATAATAAAAGCTATTATTAATATAAGTGGGGGGAAAAACAGGAAGAGGACGACGGAGGGAAGACGAAGTAGTTCAGAGGTAAAAGCCAGGCTTTCAAACTTTATAAAGTGGTATAAATACCACTCTATAAAGCAGGGGTGTCCAAACTTGGTCCCTTTAAGACTTTTGGACTTCAACTCCCAGAGTTCCTCAGCCAGCTTTGCTGGCTGAGGGACTCTGGGAGTTGAAGTCCAAAAGTCTTAAAGGGACCAAGTTTGGACACCCCTGCTATAAAGCCTTAGTAAGACCACACTTAGAATACTACATATAGTTTTGGCCACCACACGATAAAAAAGATGTTGAGACTCTAGAACAGCGGTTCTCAACCTGTGGGTCGCGACCCCGTTGGGGGTCGAATGACGATTTGCCAGGGGTCACCTAAGACCATCGGAAATATGGGAAGTATACTTGCGAGTCGAAGAATCACGCTCCAATGGTTGACTCCACAAGCCAGCTGCAGGCTCTTCAAATCGCTAGCCAAATTCGGCTTCAGCCGCGATGAATTAAAAAAGAGAGAAATCTTTGCTCTGATGTCTCCCTCTCAAGCCAGCTGCAATCACTCCCAATCGCTAGCCTAATCTGGCTTCAGGCGCGATAAACTTAATAGGGGAGGGGTCTCCGCTTTAATGCCTCCGTCCTCAAGGCAATCGCAAGCAGTTCAGATCGCTAGCCAATACGGCTTCAGTTGCGATAAATTCAAAACGAAAATAATTTTACGGTTGTGGTCGCCACATCGTGGAGAATTGTATTAAAGGGGTCGCCACATTGTGGGGAATTGTATTAAAGGGGTCGCAGCACTATAAAGGTTGAGAACCACTGCTCTAGAAAGAGTGCAGAGAAGAGCAACCAGGATGATTAGCGGACTGGAGGTTAAAACATACGAAGAACGGTTGCAGGAACCGGGCATGGCTAGTCTAGTGAACAGAAGGACCAGGAGGGAGATGAGAGCAGTCTTCCAATATTTGAGGGGCTGCCACAAAGAAGACAGGGTCAACCTGTTTTCCAAAGCACCTGTTTCCTTTCCAGCCTGTTTTGTTTCATTAAAAGATGGCAGCATTTATGTTTAGCAGAATACACCGGATCTCTACATCAATTTCTCCAGATCTATTGCCAAAGGTAACAGTACAAAGTAATGAATGAGATGGATCAACGAACGGACAAAATGGTTCGACGCTAACAGCTAGCCAACCCTGAAGCTGATCTAACCAAAGTCATTTTGAGGCTTCAGTGTTGCCACACTGGAGCTGAGGGATGGGAGGGGGGTTGAATAGAGATAGCTGGGGTTTGTAGTCAAAACAAAATACTTTCTCCTGGGAACCAAGGACATTCCCACAGAGGGTTGGAGAGAGGAAGAGTGAAGTTACCAGGCAACTGGACAGTGCTTTGATTGCACCATGTGACACTGTTTGGGGAAAGAGAAAAACTTTTACTTTTAATTAGGTGAAAACCATGGGAACATTCAGAGTCGGTTTTCACCAGCTTTGTGCCAATATGACATACCAAATAAAACTATTCTTTGAGGAATCATCCTACCTCCGAATTCTGCTATGGGTGTGTTACTTGGCACCCTGGCACAGCCAGAATCCGAATTGAACTCAAACTTATTTGACTATTGCTTACCCCAATACTCCTCCTACTGTCTGGCATGTAAAATTAGATACAGTGATGGGATCCTTCCAGTTTAACAACCAATTCGGTAATCACATGCTTTGCATGCATGCGCTCCATGCACATGCTCACCTGATGCGCACTGTGCACGCGTGCACAGTTTGAAGAAATCTTCACTTTTGCGTTTCTTTGGAGGAGAATCAGCTAAGAAGATAAAGGTAGGAAAATAGGCGGGCCCATCTGATCGTTGGGGTGAACTGGTTCGCTCCCAGCTGATCGTCGGAACGACCGTGTCAGGGTTCCAAGGAACACCCCCAACGAAATAAAGCTCTGAGGCTTGAGGTTCCTCAAAGTTCCAATTTATTAGAGATGTCATGTTGGCACAGCTGGAAAAAACCGAATCTGAAAGCTTCCAGGTTTTCCACACCCAGCTGACAGTTCACAGCCCTGCCCCACACCCACAAGTTCATCACATTGTCCAATCAACTCTTCACACTCAATTGGATACAATCTTTAGGCAGTCTCCATCAGACGCAGGAGGTCCTTGAATACGGAATGTTGTTATGACTAACTTTCTACCGCTCCAAAAACAACCCCCTCCCAACTTCCCCAGCTAAAATATGTGGCAGTTAAGAAGCAAAAAGTCGAAGAAGGATGAGAAGGGTAGAAAGGATTAAGGGAGGGAGTGGCGGTCGAGCAGCCCTGATGGAGTATAAATTGAGTATAGGATCGATTGTTGGATAAGTGATTGTATTGTACACTGGTCAAATTGTGGGAATTATTATGGAAAATAAAAAAATTTGCTCTGGGAAAAGAAGCAAAAAGAAAATTGCCTTCCAAAACTGACAGACCGGTTTCCCCAAACCGGTAGAATCCCACCCCTGGATTTAAGCTTATATACCATCCCATACATAGCACTTTGCAGAACTCTCTAGGCAATTTACAACATAAAGACATTATTTGCATATTTTCCCCCACAATCTGGGTCCTCCTTTGATCAACCTCGGAAGGATAAAAAGCTGAGTCAACCTGGAGCCCATCAGAATCAAACTCCAGACTGTGGACAGAGTTTGCCTGCAATACTGCACTTTTAACTACTGTGCCACCAGAGCTCCTAGTGGATATAATTTAAGTTCACAAGAGTAGCATTCCATAGGAAAATGATTCAGTTCAGCACCTGGTTTAAAGTACAGGCAGTTCTCAACTCGTGACCACAATTGGTCACCCCAAATTTCCATCGCTATTCCAAGGCACTTGTGCCATCCACTTCTTGGATGCACTTGTGTAGAAGGTAACCCATTCTTCTTGGGTTCCTCACCAGACACCCATGCAGACGGTTGCAAACGACAAGGAACTTCAGTTGGTTGACAGTATTGGGAAGGAAACAATGGGCTTACGTTAAAAGAAGTGAAGGCACAGAAGACTTTTTAGTACAAACATTTCCTCAAATCTGGTAGCATCACTAATCGGCTATTTAGCCAGTAAAGGGATAACAGAATAAGAGTTGGCCTTCTAGCCCAACCCTTTGCTCAAACAGGAGACCTTGTACCATAATGAGCTGTGATGGCACAGTGGTTACAGTGGAGTACTGCAGGCTATTTCTCCTGACTGCTGGCTGCCTGTAATTTGGCAGGACAAATCTCACCAGGCTCAAGGTTGACTCAGCCTTCCATTCTTCCGAGAACCCAAATTGTTGGGGTCAATAGGCTGACTCTGTAAACCGCTTAGAGAGGCCTGTAAAGCACTCTAAAGCGGTATATAAGCCTAAGTGCTATTGCTATACAGACAAGTGGCTGTCCTGTCTCTCCTTAAAAGTTTCCAGGGAGGGAGCACCCACAACTTCTGAAGGCAAGTCATTTCACTGGTTAATTGTTCTCACTGTCATGAAATATCTCCTTCGTTCTAGGATGCTTCTCTCCTTGATTAGTTTGCATCCATTGCTCCTTGTCTTGCCTTCTGGTGCATTGGAAAACAGGTTGACCCCCTCTTCTTTGTGGCAGACTCTCAAACATCAGATCTCAAAGTTGGGAGATATTTCTCTAGGGGGCAGTGCTCATCTCCGTTTCTAAACCGAAGAGCCAGCACTGTCCGAAAACGTCTCCATAGCCATGTGGCCGGCATGACTAAATGCCAAAGGCACACGGAATGCCGTTACCTTCCCACCAAAGGTGGTCCCTATTTTTCTTACTTGTATATTTTACGTGCTTTCGAACTGCTAGGTTGGCAGAAGCTGAGACAAGTAACAGGAGCTCACCCCGTTATGCGGCACTAGGGATTCGAACTGCTGAACTGCCGACCTTTTGATTGATAAGCTCAGCTACTGAGCCACCGCGTCCCCTATTCTTCAGGTTTAGGACAATCCATAAGTCAAGGGGGAAAAAGCCAGAGGTCAGTCTTTCCTACTCTGCTCTAAGCCAAGGACATTTCCAACAGCCATCTTAGAATCTGGTAGGAGCAGAAGAAGAAGAATGCTCATTTATCTTCTCAAGGCAAATAATCTCCAGGAGATCCTCATAAACTTGTTTAAACCACACCCTGCAGCCTCAGGGGCCTGGAACATACTTAACTCATGTGCGTATTTCCCAGTTTAAGCACAGTAAGCTAAAAAAATATATATAAATGAATTGACCCATTCCTGGCCTACCAACTCGTATTACTGCTGACATTGAAAGAAAGGATAAAGCAAAATCAAAGGCC
This sequence comes from Ahaetulla prasina, assembly GCF_028640845.1. Lineage (NCBI taxonomy): Eukaryota > Metazoa > Chordata > Lepidosauria > Squamata > Colubridae > Ahaetulla > Ahaetulla prasina. The sequence goes on along the minus strand of NC_080549.1, from coordinate 15,850,268 downwards.
GATCTTTCGAGACTTATTAAGGCTGGTTTTTCTAACCCTACGGAGAATAAGAGGCTGGAAAAAACAACAACCCATGGGTATTATTTTCAACTAGGATGGTGATCGGTCGATACCGGTAAGATGGCACAGATTCTGCATAAAATTGGCTTAGCGTTAGATCCCAGGTGGGGCAGAGATCCAGGTTTCTTGTAATTGGCACGTGTCACAACACATCAACGCAACCCGTCAAGTTAATGAAATCAGGAGCAACAGTGCAGCCACACCATCTCTAAAAGGGAATTCGGTGGTCAGTTTCCCACCCCACCCCCCCTTGAAAAACAGCACATGTCCTATTTTTGACGTGATTGGGAACTGATTATGGAGTAAGGAATGTAACTCATATTTCTGCTGGAAAATACAAGACTCCAAGCTCACATTTAGACATTGAAAGGAAAAAAACCACAAAGTAAGTATGACTTCTACTGCCCAGAGACATGTCAAGAGGGCCACCAAAAAAAAAACCCAAAAAACCCAGCTGGCTAAGAAACTGTTAGGGTTCCAAGTAACACCCCCAATGAAAGAAAACTCCGAGGCTTGAGTTTCCTCAAAGTTCCATTTTATTAGTAATGTCATATTGGCACATCTGGGAAAACCCAAATCTGAAAGTTTCCAGGTTTTCCCCACCCAAGTGAAAGTTCAAGTCCCTGCCCAGCACCCACATGTCCATCACATGGTCCAATCAAAGTACTATCCAAAACTGGAGACACCTCCCAGTCATCCGACTCCAGGTACCAGGTCCTTGACTCTCTGAGAAAGGAATGTTAGTTTGACTACCTATCACCCATACTCTATGCAATCCCTCCTCCCATTTTCCCACAGTAGTGTGGCAGGCCTGAAGGCCCAAATGTAAAAGATGGCTTTCCAGGTCTGACAGAACCATGCCAACGCTTCTCACATAGACATCCATGATCTGGGACATTCCAGTGTAAAGCCAAGCCTTTCTTGAGAACAGTTCAGCTCCTGGTGACTACATGGACGTAACCCATGCAGTTTTCTTGGAAGATACTATGGAAGGGGCTTGCTACTGTCTTCTTTGAGTACTTTTTATTCTTACTTTCCAGGCTAGCTTCCTCATAGTCTTCTTTCCAAGTGTTAATCAAGCTAAACTAAGTTACCGGTGCGGAATGCAACAGGGACCAGATGTTTAGTTTTCTGATCTTTCTGACTCCCTCTTCTTTGTGGCAGAATCTCAAACATCGGATCTCAAAGTTGGGAGATATTTCTCTAGGGGCAGTGCTCATCTCCGTTTCTAAACCGAAGAGCCAGCACTGTCCGAAAACGTCTCCATAGCCATGTGGCCGGCATGACTAAATGCCAAAGGCACACGGAATGTTACCTTCCACCAAAGGTGGTCCCTATTTTCTTACTTGTATATTTTACGTGCTTTGAACTGCTAGGTTGGCAGAAGCTGAGACAAGTAACAGGAGCTCACCCGTTATGCGGCACTAGGGATTCGAACTGCTAGGTTGGCAGAAGCTGAGACAAGTAACAGGAGCTCACCCGTTATGCGGCACTAGGGATTCGAACTGCTAGGTTGGCAGAAGCTGAGACAAGTAACAGGAGCTCACCCGTTATGCGGCACTAGGGATTCGAACTGCTAGGTTGGCAGAAGCTGAGACAAGTAACAGGAGCTCACCCCGTTATGCGGCACTAGGGATTCGAACTGCTGAACTGCCGACCTTTTGATTGATAAGCTCAGCTACTGAGCCACCGCGTCCCCTATTCTTCAGGTTTAGGACAATCCATAAGTCAAGGGGGAAAAAGCCAGAGGTCAGTCTTTCCTACTCTGCTCTAAGCCAAGGACATTTCCAACAGCCATCTTAGAATCTGGTAGGAGCAGAAGAAGAAGAATGCTCATTTATCTTCTCAAGGCAAATAATCTCCAGGAGATCCTCATAAACTTGTTTAAACCACACCCTGCAGCCTCAGGGGCCTGGAACATACTTAACTCATGTGCGTATTTCCCAGTTTAAGCACAGTAAGCTAAAAATATATATAAATGAATTGGCCCATTCCTGGCCTACCAACTCGTATTACTGCTGACATTGAAAGGAAAAAACCACAAAGTAAGTATGACTTCTACTGCCCAGAGACATGTCAAGAGGGCCACCCAAAAACCCAAAAACCCAAAAACCCAAGTTCAACCCAACTTTGTTTCCTCAACATTAGCCAATGTCACCCAACACATCTCACATAGACATCCATGATCTGGGACATTCCAGTGTAAAGCCAAGCCTTTCTTGAGAACAGTTCAGCTCCTGGTGACTACATGGACGTAACCCATGCAGTTTTCTTGGAAGATACTATGGAAGGGGCTTGCTACTGTCTTCTTTGAGTACTTTTTATTCTTACTTTCCAGGCTAGCTTCCTCATAGTCTTCTTTCCAAGTGTTAATCAAGCTAAACTAAGTTACCGGTGCGGAATGCAACAGGGACCAGATGTTTAGTTTTCTGATCTTTCTGACTCCCTCAGGGAACTTCTCTCTAGCAGAGTGTGTGTTCCCAGAGAGAAGTTCCCTGGTTATGGGCTCCAGCAAAAGTCCGAAAGCTCAGTTTCTGACCCAGAGTGGATCCTGGAACATTATCCTGGGACGTGTATGTTCGCCTTTATTCGTAAGTTGTGAGTGTTCCATCACCGGATGATGTTTAAACAAAGATTGGACAACCATTTGTCTGAATGGTTGATGGGCCACCTATGGCACATGTGCTGGAAGTGGCACGCTGACACATTTCTCTGGGCACGCGAGCCATCGCCTGTTGATCTTATGGGTTCTGGCGCACAGGCCAACTGGTCTTCACGCAAGTGGGAGCACTGGAAACCGGAAGAGCATCCGCCCGGTGCGCATGCATGCACCAGGAAGATGATCTTCCTGTTTCCGGCGTACGCATGCGCACTGACCAGCTGGTCTTTGCACATGCATGTGCACCAGAAACCGGAAGATCAGGTGGCCAGTGCGCATGCGCACGCCAGAAACCGGAAGTTCATTTTCACAGGAGGCGCCTACTCACCGGATGGCTGCTCTTCCTGTTTCCGGCACACATGCACGTGGAGGCACACGCAAGCATCCCCGTTTCAGTACTCAGTGCCAAAACCGGAAGACCAGGTGGCCAGTGCGCAGGCGCACGCCAGAAACCGGAAGTTCATTTTCACAGGAGGCGCCTACTCACCGGATGGCTGCTCTTCCTGTTTCCGGCACACATGCACGTGGAGGCACACGCAAGCATCCCCGTTTCAGTACTCAGTGCCAAAAAGGTTCACCAACACTGGTATACAGGAGGATGGACTAGAAGACCTCCAAGATCCCTTCTAACCCTATTATTCTGTTAACAAAAAAACCCCAAGTTCAACCCAACTTTGTTTCCTCAAAGTTCCATTTTATTAGTGATGTCATATTGGCACATCTGGGAAAACCCGAATCTGAAAGTTTCCAGGTTTTCCTTACCCAAGTGAAAGTTCAAGTCCCTGCCCAGCACCCACATGTCCATCACATGGTCCAATCAAAGCACTATCCAAAACTGGAGACACCTCCCAGTCATCCGACTCCAGGTGCCAGGGCAAGACGTCCTTGACTCTCTGAGAAAGGAATGTTAGTTTGACTACCTATCACCCATACTCTATGCAATCCCTCCTCCCATTTTCCCACAGTAGAAAATGTGTGGCAGGCCTGAAGGCCCAAATGTAAAAGATGGCTTTCCAGGTCTGACAGAACCATGCCAACACATCTCACATAGACATCCATGATCTGGGACATTCCAGTGTAAAGCCAATCCTTTCTTGAGTACAGTTCAGCTCCTGGTGACTACATGGACGTAACCCATGCAGTTTTCTTGGAAGATACTATGGAAGGGGCTTGCTACTGTCTTCTTTGATTACTTTTTATTCTTACTTTCCAGGCTAGCTTTCAGCCCTCAGACTTCCTCATAGTCTTCTTTCCAAGTGTTAATCAAGCTAACCTAAGTTACGGGTGCGGAATGCAACAGGGACCAGATGTTTAGTTTTCTGATCTTTCCGACTCCCTCAGGGAACTTCTCTCTAGCAGAGTGTGTGTTCCCAGAGAGAAGTTCCCTGGTTATGGGCTCCAGCAAAAGTCCGAAAGCTCAGTTTCTGACCCAGAGTGGATCCTGGAACATTATCCTGGGACGTGTATGTTCGCCTTTATTCGTAAGTTGTGAGTGTTCCATCACTGGATGATGTTTAAACAAAGATTGGACAACCATTTGTCTGAAATGGTATAGGGCCCGTGATGGCACACCTATGGCACACGTGCTGGAAGTGGCATGCTGACCCATTTCTCTGGGCACGCGAGCCATCGCCTGTTGATCTTATGGGTTCTGGCGCACAGGCCAACTGGTCTTCACGCGAGCGGGAGCACTGGAAACCGGAAGAGCAGCCGCCCGGTGCGCATGCGTGCACCAGGAAGATGATCTTCCAGTTTCCGGCATACGCATGCGCACTGACCAGCTGGTCTTTGCATGTGCACCAGAAACCGGAAAACCAGGTGGCCAGTGCGCATGCGCACGCCAGAAACCGGAAGTTCATTTTCACAGGAGGCGCATACTCACCGGGCGGCTGCTCTTCCTGTTTCCGGCACACATGCACGTGGAGGCACACGCACGCATCCCCGTTTCAGTACTCAGTGCCAAAACCGGAAGACCAGGTGGCCAGTGCGCATGCGCACCCCAGAAACCGGAAGTTCATTTTCACGGGACGCGCATACTCACCGGGCGGCTGCTCTTCCTGTTTCCGGCACACATGCACATGGAGGCACACGCACGCATTCCCGTTTCAGTACTCAGTGCCAAAAAGGTTCACCAACACTGGTATAGGGTGAACAGGAGGATGGACTAGAAGACCTCCAAGGTCCCTTCTAACCCTATTATTCTGTTAACAAAAAAAACCCAAGTTCAACCCAACTTTGTTTCCTCAACATTAGCCAATGTCACCCAACGCTGTCAACTATGACTGGTCTGCTATTGTCTCTTTCTAGGACAAGGGTGTCAAACTCACAGCCAGATGTGCCCAGGGGTGAAATGTAAAATTTGTTACTGCCGGTTCTATGGGCGTGGCTTGGTGGTGGTGGGAATAATGTGACTGGGTGGGCGTGGCCAACTTTTTTTTAAAAAAACTTTTTAAAGTATTTTTTCTACAACCTCTTCGGCCGAAGAGGTTGTTAAAAAATGCTTTTAAAAGCCTCTGACGATCAGGCAACTCAGCTGGGATCACCAGAGGAGCCTTTTAAAAGCATTTTTTTTACAACCTCTTTGGCTGAAGAGGTTGTAGAAAAAAAATGCTTTTAAAAGGTTCTGACAATCCAGCTGAGCCGTGCGATCGTCAGAGGCTTTTTTTTTTTTTAACTTTTAAAAGCATTTTTTCGGCCAAAGAAAAAAGGCTTTTAAAAGTTTTTTAAAAAACCCTCTGATGATCACGCAGCTCAGCTGGACATGGGGGGTGGGCAGGGATTTTTGCTACCAGTCCTCCGAACTACTCGCCGCCATCGCTACCGGATCGGGAGATCCGGTGCAAACTGGGAGCATTTCACCCCTGGATCTGCCCCACAGAGTGCTTAGATCTGGCCCACGGGGCTGTCCTGGAAACAGCGAAGGACCAGCCCACAGTGCTTCTGCCAGCAAAAATGGAGCCCAGAAGGGCCGGTTGCAAGAGTCCATCAACGGAGCTTGAGAGCCCGTTTTTGGTGGCAGAGCGCTCGGGCCTCCACAGGCGCCCCCAACACATGACATCCAGCTGGCCATGCCCACCCTGGTCCTCCTAAGTCAAACACAACCCTGATGGCAGCCCTCAATGAAATCGAGTTTGACACCCCTGTTCTAGGAGTGATTTTACTTCCTAGCCTAGACTCCAAATTCCAGAATTCGTTTTTTGTGGACTCGTCTCCAAGCACACAAGCCAAGGTCAGCTCAGTCCCACCACCCACATAAGGTTCCAACTCTAGGAGCCAAATGATGGAGACTTTAAAGAGGCAATGCAATATAATGTAACACAACATTTAGCTGAAATATTCTATTATGAGAAAGTCTGTAGGAAAACATCTGCAAAAGAAATATTATTCCCTGGCAATGAATTATTTAAAGGCAGAAGCAGTTCAAAAATGCTGACTTGAACGATCCAACCTCTCTCCTTTTTATTATTATTATTTTTAAAAGCTTCCTTCTTAAAAAAAAACAAACCAACTCTATCTTTCATAGCTTTTCATAACCTTGCTTTCAACGTGGGTTTTACATTTAACGTAACATAACATAATAACAGAGTCGGAAGGGTCCTTGGAGGTCTTCTAGTCCAACCCCCTGCCCAGGCAGGAAACCCTACACCATCTCAGTCAGATGGTTATCCAACATTTTCTTAAAAATTTCCAGTGTAGGAGCATTTACAACTTCTGGAGGCAAGTTGTTCCACTTATTGATTGTTCTAACTTTCAGGAAATTTCTCCTTAGTTCTAAGTTGCTTCTCTCCTTGATTAATTTCCACCCATTGCTTCTTGTTCTACCCTCAGGTGCTTTTGAGAACAGCCCGACTCCCTCTTCTTTGTGGCAACCCCTGAGATATTGGAACACTGCTATCATGTCTCCCCTAGTCCTTCTTTTCATTAAACTAGACATACCCAGTTTCTGCAACCATTCTTCATATATTTTAGTCTCCAGTCCCCTAATCATCTCTGTTGCTCTTCTCTGCACTCTTTCTAGAGTCTCAACATCCTTTTTACATCATGGCGACCAAAACTGAATGCAGTATTCCATGTGTGGCCTTACCAAGGCATTATTTATCACCAAGCACCGGAGTCCTGGCTGCGTAAGCAGTTTAAGATGCTCCAATGCAGAAACGAAAGATGTTAAAATCTGGGCAAAGCAAATGTAAATTTGGAATAAACTTTCCAAGCTGCGAATATTCCTTCGGGAGAAGGGCGGTATAAAAATCTAATTAAATAAATAAATAAATAAAATAAATAAAATAAAATAAATTCATAAGGCACTTCAAAATGTTTTCTAGGTTGGACTTCCTGGAAGGCAAGAGAGTTCTTGAAATAGGATGGACCCATCATGACTCTGCCCAACTCCAAAGCAAAGTTCAAACTCTATAGACGATTTGTCAACCTGCCAAAAGTCTGTTTAGCAAGAAAATACACACTCCTTTGAGTCAAACCTGACCCATGGTTATTTTTTTGGCAACAATTCAGATGCAGTTTGGGAATATCCTTCACTTTCTCAATTAAAAACAACTTTGGAACTCCCGGGTGGACTCCCATTGAAATATTAACCCAATCCAGCACTGCTTAGGGCTTCTGAGCCAGCCAGGTGTTCTCAACTGTTGGAGAGAGTGATTAAAAAAAAAAGAAAGGTGCCCCATCTATGGTTATAACAGGTTTTTTTTTATTTGCATTTATATCCCGCCCTTCTCCGAAGACTCAGGGCGGCTTACACTATATTAAGCAATAGTCTTCATCCATTTGTATATTATATACAAAGTCAACTTATTGCCCCCAACAATCTGGGTCCTTATTTTACCTACCTTATAAAGGATGGAAGGCTGAGTCAACCTTGGGCCTGGTGGGATTTGAACCTGCAGTAATTGCAAGCAGCTGTTTTAATAACAGACTGTCTTAGCAGTCTGAGCCACCAGAGGCCACCAGAGTTGGAAGGGACCTTGGAGGTCATCTAGTCCAACCCCCTGCTCACGCAGGAGACCTACACTAGGGATTCGAACCGGCGAACTGCTGACCTTTCTGATCGACAAGCTCAGCGCCTTAGCCGCTGAGCCATCTAGCCAGGCTTCAGCTGTCTAGTGGTCTTCAGCTTCACTTGCTATCTGGACTTCGGCCCTATTCAGGTTAACTCTGAGCAGAAAACCCTGAGTAGAAAAAAGAAGATCAACATATCTAACTTCGCTCTTGTTTTTTCTGAATTGCAGAAACTATAAAGCATTGACACATGATTGTTTCATCTTTTAATGCCAACTTACTTGGAGCGGTGGATCAAACACGAATGGCAAAAAAAATGACCCTTCAACCAAGCCTCCAAACAGGTTGCTCTCTGCAAGCCAAAACATTTAACCTTCCCAGAATCTGGAAGAATGTTACTCCAGGAAGGAGATGGGGAATTAGTTTTTCCCTCACAATATTTCTTTTTAATCCATCCGTTAAAATCTCTATTGAAACAACAACAATAATAAACACCATCCTAGTACCTCTTTTATCTCTTTTATTCTTTGACAGGCCTAGTGTCTATTTATAAAATATTGAATCCAGGAAATATGGAGCTTTTTTGCTTATTTTCCCAATAGCATACTATTCAAACTTTGCTGTAAGTAACTCCAAATCCATAGAAACTAAAATTAGTTAAATATCTATGGAGCTTCTCAGTCATCCAGGTCAGGGTTGTCCCAAAGGAACTTTTTCGAGAAGCAACTGGACTTTCTTTTATTTTTTCCTGATGAAGACGTTTCGTTTCTCATCCCAGAAGCTTCTTCTGCTCTGACTGATTAGCAAGGAATGGAAGGATTGGTTGGTTCTGTCGGCAGCCACCAGGTGGGAGAAATACATTGCCTGATTGGCTAAGCCGTCCAACAACAGCGATATAAAGAGCTGTCAGAATGGAGAGCTTTGCTCTCTCACTCTCTCTGCCGACCCAAGAGCTGGTCACTCTTAGCTTGTTGTGCTAGCCCAATAAGTTGCTAGCTGTACTGTTACCCTGTCTCGCCTCAGTCCTTACCCGCCTCGTTCTAGGACAGAACGCTGGTGACAAGGATGGGATTTTAAGGCCGAGGCAGCAGGTCAAGCGAAGTCACCTACACAGAGCTGTCGCACTATAAGAGCTGAGCCTCGGGCTATTTAGCCACAGGCAACGATACGTCGCGCTGCGAGGAAATCTCCTCAGGCGTCCATTCTGACTGAAATGGCCACCTTTAACCACATTCGCGCCCTTCAGTCAAGCGACTGAAACATGGGACTCTTACGTAAATCATTTTGAGTGCTTCCGAGCCGCAAATGATTACAAGGAGCTTGCCGGTGATCGGAAACGAGCTTACTTCCTAAGCGTCTGCGGACACGAAATGTTCGAGACCACTGGGGCTCTTCTCGCCTCCTCTCGTGAGGAGCTGTGGGAGACCCTGTTAGCCCGGCTGAAAGGCCATTATGGCCCTATGCCCGTGATGGCAAACCTATGGCACGCGTGCTTGAAGTGGCACATGGAGCCATGTTGCCTGGCACACCAGCTGTTGCCCCAGGCCAGCTCCACACGGATGTACGTGCACCTCCCACCAGCCAGCTGGCCTTCAGGTCTCTGCCATGCATGCACGGGGGGGGGCATGCATGGGGGCAGGGCGAATAGAATAGAATAGAATAGAATAGAATAGAATAGAATAGAATAGAATAGAATAGAATAGAATAGAATAGAATAGAAGGAGTGGAGTAGAATAGAATAGAATTTTTATTGGCCAAGTGTGATTGGACACACAAGGAATTTGTCTTGGTGCATATGCTCTCAGTGTACATAAAAGAAGATACGTTCATCAAGGTACAACATTTACAACACAAATGATGGTCATAAGTTGCAATTTAACCCTTAATGATAGCAACAAAAAGTTACAGTCATACAGTCATAAGTGGAAAGAGATTGATGATGAAAACGATGAGAAGATTAATAGTAGTACATATTCAGTAAATAGTCTGACAGTGTTGAGGGAATTATTTGTTTAGCAGAGTGATGGCCTTCGGGAAAAAACTGTTCTTGTGTCTAGTTGTTCTGGTGTGCAGTGCTCTATAGCGTCGTTTTGAGGGTAGGAGTTGAAACAGTTTATGTCCAGGATGTGAGGGGTCTGTAAATATTTTCACGGCCCTCTTCTTGATTCGTGCAGTGTACAGGTCCTCAATGGAATTTTATACAGGCAGTTTTCAGCAGTTCATGAAAAAAATTCACACCCTCAATAGTTTCATTCTGGGTTTTTTTTTTTGGCCCAAGGAAAGAAAAACCTGTCCCCTATTTTTAGTACCGGTCAGTCCATTGGTAAGTACGTGCTCTGATTCGCTTAAAGACTGCATGGTTCACTTAACAAGAGCAGCGATTTCCTTAACAGCTGTGGCAGAAAAAGTCGTACAATGGGGCGACGCTCACTCAACAACAACAGAAATTTTAGGCTCAGGTGTGGGTCCATGTCAAGGACTATCCATATAAATTCAAGTTAAAGCCAGACTTAGGAACGGAGCTCGATATTAACCCAGGACTGTTATAAAAAAATGAGAGAGACACCGAAATGGGTAACCTGGTTTCTCTTACTGTCAAACAGACTTTTCTGGTATTTCCAGCTCCACAAGATCACAAGGGTTTTTGTTTTAATGCTGTCCAGACATGACCTGGCTGCATAGTTACCAGACCTAGTTCACTCCCTACGCACAGCTCAGGGTGGCCCCTTCTCCGCCCTGCCCAGTTCAGACAAACAGCGAGCCAGCAAGCTGTTCTTTGCAGCGTTTCAAGAATCTGGTGATGCCAACGGGCCATTGGCCCCTCTGAAGAGAACAGCGTTCATTGGGCAGAGCTGAAGAAACCTGGAGCCAATTCTCCAAGCTTCATCTGAAGCACCGATAATAAAATCTGTAACACCATCAAACATCCACATCTGTCTTGGTTTTGGTCTCTACGATGTAAAAAAGATGTTGAGACTCTAGAAAGAGTGCAGAGAAGAGCAACAAAGATGATTAGGGGACTGGAGGCTAAAACATATGAAGAACGGTTGCAGGAACTGGGCATGGCTAGTTTAATGAAAAGAAGGACTAGGGGAGACATGATAGCAGTGTTCCAATATCTCAGGGGCTGCCACAAAGAAGAGGGAGTCGGGCTGTTCTCCAAAGCACCTGAGGGTAGAACAAGAAGCAATGGGTGGAAACTGATCAAAGAAAGAAGCAACTTAGAACTAAGGAGAAATTTCCTGACAGTTAGAACAATTAATAAGTGGAACGACTTGCCTGCAGAAGTTGTGAATGCTCCAACACTGGAAATTTTTAAGAAAATGTTGGATAACCATCTGACTGAGATGGTGTAGGGTTTCCTGCCTGGGCAGGGGGTTGGACTAGAAGGCCTCCAAGGTCCCTTCCAACTCTGTTGTTATGTTATGTTATGTTATGTTATGTTATGTTATGTTATGTTATGTTATGTTATGTTATGTTGTTATGTTATGTTATGTTATGTTATGTTATGTTGTTATATTATGTTATGTTATGTTATATTATATTATGTTATGCTATGTTATGTTATGTTATGTTATGTTATGTTATGTTATGTTATGTTATGTTATGTTATGTTATGTTATGTTATGTTATGTCTATCCCAGGTCCTTGGAAAGGACTTGATAGGTAGACAAAAACGCCAAATCCTGTCTGAACATTTGGCTGACTATGCAACAAACTAATACTACTAATACTAATACTAATACTAACACTACTACTATTATTACTAATCATCATCATCATCATCATCATCAGAACATCATAAATTTTAAGAAGATACTTGGTTGTTACCTAGGATGCTGGCAGCAACCCATGTCAACCATCAGCGCCAGTCAATGGTATTTGTGATACATTTTTAAATGTTCAGTTGACTGAGTTTCATGTTTAATGAATAAAGTAAATAATAACAATAATAATAATAGATACCTAGGATGATGGCAGCAACCCATATCAACCTCAACAATCAGCACCAATCAATGGTATTTGTGATACATTTTTAAATGTTCAGTTGACTGAGTTTCATGTTTAATGAATAAAAGAGATAGTAATCAAAATAAAAATGCCAAAATCATACATTGGAAGCTTTGCCAGAAGTTTGGGTTTGAATGCAGCAAAAATTACTGGGAACACAAAATTGACAAAGTTCTTGAATAGGTCAAGATCTTGTGGGACCTTCGAATCCAAACAGAGAAACATCTGGCCCATCACACGCCTGACATCGCAATTTTGGAAAAGAAAAAAGTCTGGTTCATTGATATTGCAATACCAGGTGATGCACGAAGTGAAGAGAAACAACTAGACAAAATAACAAAATACCATGATCTGCAAATTGAAACTGAGCGATTGTGGAGGGGAAAAAAAAACAATAGTTGTACCAATAGTAATAATAATAGGGGCCCTTGGAGCAATACCCAAAGGGTTGCCTAGATACAATTTTGAACTTATCAGACCTGAATATTCTGACTTTGCAAAAAAAACAACAAAAAAAAAATCTTACTCAGAATTGCCTATATACTCAGACGCTACTTTAAGCAGCTCTTAGGTTCTTGATTCTAGATAACTTGAATTGTTAAGTTTTTACCAGTCTCAGACAGTGAATCTAATTGAAGATTAAATCAATAATATTAATATTTTTTACAAAATACATTAAGAAATTGCAGCTTCCTGCAATACCAGCGGAACTGCAAAGAATTGTGCTACTCGGAACATTGTACATTTTAAGAATATAATTGGTTGATACCTAGGATGCTGGCAGCAACCCGTATCAACCATCAGCACCCGTCAATGATATTTGTGATACATTTTTAAATATTCAGTTGACTGAGTTTCATGTTTAATGAATAAAAGAGATAATAATAATAAGAATGCAAGCATTCTTTCATCAAAGGAATAATGGGAAGTTACATATTCAGATGAGAAGACAGTACTCTGTAGCATATACTGGTGCTTCTCAAACTTTAAACCTTAAGATTTCTTGCATTCTTGAAAAGAGAATATTAGAACAGTGTTTCTCAAACTTGGCAATTTTAAGAGGTATCAAAGTAACATTCCTTTCTCAGAGAGTCAAGGACGTCTTGCCCTGGCACTTGGAGTCGGGTGACTGGGAGATATCTCCAGTTTTGGATGGTGCTTTGATTGGATCATGTGATGGACATGTGGGTGCTGGGCAGGGACTTGAACTTTCCTTTGGGTGGGGAAAACCTGGAAACTTTCAGATTTGGGTTTTCCCAGATGTGCCAATATGACATCACTAATAAAATGGAACTTTGAGGAAACTCAAGCCTCGGAGTTTTCTTTCATTGGGGGTGTTACTTGGAACCCTGACAGGTTCTTAGCCAGCTGTTGTTGTTTTTTTGTGGCCCTCTTGACATGTCTCTGGGCAGTAGAAGTCATACTTACTTTGTGGCCTCTCAAAATTCCCTAGCCAGGAATTCTGGGAGTCCAAGACCACACCTCTTAAAGTTGCAAGTTTGAGAAACACTGTTCTAATATTCCCTTTTCGAGAATGCAAGAAATTTTCAGCTTCCAAGTAAAAACAAGAGACAGTTCTTTACACATTGTCACAGAGGGAGCCTGTGTCTCCATTATAGGCAGTTCTCAACTTACAACAGTTCCTTCAGTGACCGTTCGAAGTTACGTCGGCACTGAAAAATGTGACTTATGACTGATGGTGGTTTTTCACACCCATCGTTGTGGTCACGGCTCAAAATTCAGACATTTGGCAACTGTCTCTTATTTATGACGCTTGAAGTGTCCTGGGGCCAGGTGATCCATTTTTGCAACTTTCCGACCAGCAAAGTCAATGGGGAAGCCAGATTCACTTAACAACCGTGTTGCTAACTTAACAGCTGCAACGATTCACTTAACAACTGTTAGTGAATCAGGCCGTAAAATGGGGCAAAACTCACTGAACTGTCTCGCTTGTTATATGAGCAACAGAAATTTTGAGCTTCATTGTTGGTTGAATTCATTTCTAACAATTGTGGTCATAAGTCAAGGACTACTTATATACCATTTGGATTTAAAACCCAACTCCCAAATTCTAGAATTGCTCCACAATTGTTGTTATTTTTTTAAAAAAATACGCTACCTGCAGCCAAAATATTCATGGTTCTGTTGTTTTTCTTTTCTGCGCATTTATTTACTTTATTAAATACAACGTACTGTATATTCCTTAATTTCACTGTTAAAACAGTTTGGCTGGGTCATTGCTCTTGGCATTTTTTTTTTTATTTGCATTTATATCCCGCCCTTCTCCGAAGACTCAGGGCGGCTTACACTATGTCAAGCAATAGTCTTCATCCATTTGTATATTATATACGAAGTCAACTTATTGCCCCCCCAACAATCTGGGTCCTCATTTTACCTGCCTTATAAAGGATGGAAGGCTGAGTCAACCTTGGGCCTGGTGGGACTTGAACCTGCAGTAATTGCAAGCAGCTGCTGTTAATAACAGACTGTATTAATCTATTGAGCCACCAGAGGCCCTTTTCTCCAGTGTGGCTTTTTATAGTGCAATATTGGTCGGTAGCTTTGGGGCTACAAAACTCTAAAAACTCTTAGATTTAACCCCTTAATAAATCAATCAATCATTAATTAATTAATATGAACTATTCAAGTTAAACGTTCTCTGGCAATCTGCCTAACCAAGAGGTGTTGATTCAGAGGGAGTAATTCTATTTTTTAAAGCCAAAGTTTGCACTGAACATTAAAAAAACCCTTTTGAAAAAAAGGATGAAAAGGGAAAAAAAGATGAAAAATAAAAAGAACAGAAGATCTTAACTTGGGAGATTCATTACAAAGGTTGCCATTTTGCTGAAGCTCATCATCTGTTATTAATTCTTAACAACCACTTGATTAGCATATAACTAGCAAAAATAAATAATTTCAGTGACTCAGAACAACGCGTGTAGTGGATACCAAATGTAGTAGCCTGCTTGCTAAAAAGCTACAACAGCATTAAGGAGAACATTGTGCTCTCATCTCATGAAATAACAGAACCAACAACTCATTCTCTCTACCTTTTGTGTGTGTCCAACCTCACAACAATTCTATGCATCAGACACTTTTATTTATTTGGACTGGGTACACTCTACCTTTCTTCGAATTTCATTGCCACGTGGCCCTAACAGGTGAGTCAAGTTCCTGTAAAGAAAGCCACAAATTTGGCCCCAAATCACTCCATGAAATAAATCTAATGCTAGCCAATTTGTATCAGATCCTCCTTCGTTTTATCCAATTCTTCTTTCGGTGGCTGAAATTCTGCACACAAAGTTGTGCAGGGCGGCAGTGTGTGTCTCTGAATTGACACGTATAGGATTACAGCAGCGTGGCCTTTTCAACGCCATAAAACCACATTCCTTTGACCAGAGAACACTTTAAGGGAGCAAGAATGTGGAGCAATCAATAATCACAAATAATTGACAAAGAGATGGCCAGTTTGGAATTCCAGGCATGCGGAAAACAAATCAACATTTGCTGGTGTCCAAGGGAAAGGGTCTAAAAAATGTTTACAATTGTCAGGAACACGTTCATCTTTAAGGTGCTAAAGATGTCTTGGCTGGCTCTGAAATTCCTAAACTGAAACAGAAGGCAGGAGGAAAAACCAAATCGGGAAACGTTTCAAAGGGGAAACCAAATCAGGAAACATTTCTAACAATCGGACTTTATCTGAAATGGTTAGCACATTTGGAGCAAGATAAAATATAAAAGTCATATCCTGAACTGAGCTTTGTCCAGAGGTCTCTAAACTTGGCCACTTTAAGACTTACGGATTTCAATTCCCAAAATTTCCCAGCCAACATGGCTGGCTGAGGAATTCTGGAAAGTGAGTCCAGAAGTCTTTTAAATTGCCAGATTTGGAGATCCCTGGCTTAGTCCAACAACCATCGAATCCTACCTCGCGTGAAAAAGAAACAGACCGCTAATCTTAAACATAAACCAGTTTGTTCATTTGCCTTATTTTTACAGTTTTTATTCTTTGATACATTAACGCGATAGAAACAATGCCACAATAGTAGCCTAATAAAAGAAAAGAAGAACAACAACGATAAACTGAGAAAAGGGAAAGACATGAGAAGTGGTGGCATCCATCAAAAAGGACTACAGAAAACTGCTAGAAAATGTAAAATTAGGGAATTGGCTAGAGACTAGAAATATTAGATGACGGAAAAAGGTGAAAAGTTTATAATATGCATGTATATGAAAGAAAATGAATAGTCAGAAGGATAGATAGAAGATAAAAAGATATAAGCGAGAATGGGACAAAAAAAGTTTAAACGAAATGAAAGAGGATGTAAACATGAGAGGAATAAGGAAACAAAGCTGATGTAAAGAAGGAACATAGCTTCTATGTTAATTCTTTTTTGTTGTATGTTTTATGTTGAAGGGAACATATATACTAAAATACTAGAATTAGTAGGAAACTTGCTAATTATATTTGATGTCTTGGTCTCTTGTTTGTATAACTGCACATGGTAAATATCTGTTTCCCATAACACTGACATATATATATTGTGCCTTTTTGTGGTTAGAACATAAATATGCCATCATGGATGGTTATGGAGGTCACACTGACTAAATTCCTGAATTGTTACTGATACCTCATCCCACCAATGACAGTCTCTGGAAATTGTCAGAGTCCATCATTTGATCTCTCCCCACCCCACTCTGGCTGAAAACGTGTATGTCATCCTCCAGGAAATCAAGTGGTAATTAAGAAGACAAATGGAAAAGATAACACCACAGAAAAAAGTCAGATTACATACACTGACCCTTACTATTGTGTGACCCGATGTAAATCCAGAAGTTAGTTTACATTCACTGACTTATACTATGGGAACATGCAAACCAGATTCCAGAATACACAGATGCCAGAGTTGAGGATTTATGACTTTTTGGGTATAAGAGGACATCGCTTTCTGTCATAAGTTCGTAGTTCTTCCTTGCATGTATGTATGCACCATTATGTGTTTGGAACAGCTAACCATTTAAGCTTGATCAAGATTAAATGCTATTTTACTCAAGCCTCTGTTTAAGTCTCTTGATTGGCAGTTATGAGCTTAGACATATTAATAAATGGACTTTACAATGTCAATGTATGTCATGTATTGTTCTTCGTTAAAAAAATAATAAATATATTGAGAAGTGGTGGCACCTACCACCAGCTAGCCAAAATATACAAAAAATTATCACCTAAAGGCTGGAAATGTGACCAAATACCAGGCACCTACTACCACATGTGGTGGACATGTAGAAAAGCAAAAAAAATACTGGCAAAAGATTCAAACGTAGTTGGAAGAAATAACCGGACAGAGATTGGAACTCAAACCAGAATTATTCTTATTAGGAATTATAAAAGAAGATCTAAATAACATATTTAACATATTTGATATTGCATATCGTAACAGAGGCGAGAATAGTTTATTCTCATGAGTGAAAACATACCTAAAGAAACGGAAATAATAGAGAAAATACTTCGACTGTGCAGAATGTGGTAGACTGATGCTAGAATTGAAAAATAAAGGAGAGACAGAATACTACTATGAGATTTGGAATAGATTTTATCAATGGTTAGACTTAAGGAATAGAAGTCGGAATGGATAAGAACAAGGATGCGTAAATGGAAACAAGAGGCAATATATGCAATGGTGGGATTCAGCCAGTTTGCACCACTTCGGGAGAACCGTTTGTTAACTTTCTGAGCAGTTTGGCAAACTGGTTGTTGGAAAAAATCATTAGGGCAGAGAACCGATTGTTAAATCACTTGAATACCACCACTGAATATATGTAATATAGTATGTAAGTGTAAGCGTGTATAAGAAGCTAAGTATGCATATATAATTAGAAAGTAGTAATGTATATTGAATACATAAGAGACTTGTGTTATACTTTGTATGACGGAGATATCGCCAAGACGGTTTCACCGTGTACAATTTTTTTTAACAATAAAGTTTTTTAAAAAATATTTTTTTAAAAAAGTCATGAGAAGGAACGAGAAGATCCTTGTAGAAATAATTAAAATGTACGGCTTTAGGGATATATATTAAATTTGTGATCTAGATTGTGTAGCAGGTTAAAAGCTGAGTTGGCTCTATACACAAATGCAGATGGGAGACGACGATAAAAACCGATGGCGCAACATCATAATACAAGCATGAGAGAGGTGGAGTTTGCAACCTGTCTTTTATCGTTTTGACAAAAGCCTTTGATCTCGCAGACGCCTCTGTAGAGACGAATATGTTTAACTGGGACGTGTTGTAGTTTTTTTCACTTGCTGGCACAGAGAACAGCAAATGGGCTGCAAAACTCTCACTCAATTTATTAAAAGGAGCCAAAATTAGATTATTTTTTGCTCTGGCGCTCAAAAGTTATAAAGCTGAAGGAATGTAACAGGGGTGATAAGAAGAGTTAAGGCAACATCTGTTTCAATGACAAATTCCAGCTGCAACTCTCAAAAAAACGTAGACTATAGACTATGAGGGAGCCTCTCATCCCTTCGGTACAACCTACAGTTGAATCCACAGGCAAAAACTCCTAAGAGGTCAAAAATGTATTGTAGACAACAACATGGCAAAATGCATCTTTCATATCACTCGAGATACCTAAAACAAACCACATCACAGCTTAAGGCAGTCTATCAACAGAATAGAATAGAATAGAATAGAATAGAATAGAATAGAATAGAATAGAATAGAATAGAATAGAATAGAATTCTTATTGGCAAGTGTGATTGGACACACAAGGAATTTGTCTTCGGTGCATACGTTCTCGGTGTACATAAAAGAAAAGATAGGTTCATCAAGAATCACAAGGTACAACACTTAATGATAGTCATAGGGTACAAATAAGCAATCAGGAAACAATCAAAATCAGTATCAATCGTAAGGATACAAGCAACAAAGTTACAATCATACAGTCATAAGTGGAAGGAGATGGGTGATGGGAATGATGAGAAGATTAATAGTAGTGCAGATTTAGTAAATAGTTTGACAGTGTTGAGGGAATTATTTGTTTAGCAGAGTGATGGCGTTTGGGGAAAAAACTGTCCTTGTGTCTAGTTCTTCTGGTGTGCAGTGCTCTATAGTGTCGTTTTGAAGGTAGGAGTTGAAACAATTTATGTCCAGGATGTGAGGGGTCTGTAAATATTTTCACAGCCCTCTTTTTGACTCGTGCAGTATACAGGTCCTCCATGGAAGGCAGGTTGGTAGCCATTGTTTTTTCTGCAGTTCTAATTATCCTCTAAAGTCTGTGCCTGTCTTGTTGGGTTGCAGAACCAAACTAGACAGTTATTGAGGTGCAGATGACAGATTCAATAATTCCTCTGTAGAACTGGATCAGCAGCTCCTTGGGTAGCGTAACATTGCAACATAGGAAAAAGATGCAATTTTGTAAAATATTGTCAGCTGCCCAGAATCATGAATTTGAGGCAGAAGGCCATACAAATTCAAATCAAGAAATAAATAGTTACTTATTATAGCTTGTTTTTTATGGGTCACAAATAACTGCTACAAAAAGCTTCTAGAATATTAAGATCGTTGAATAAGAAGTATTGCTGCTCGCAATTCCCGTTTCCCTCCCAATTGCAGAAGATGGTAATTAGTCCAACCTTCCATAATTAAGTTCTCGTTCTCTTAACGGGATACAAAATATGCAACTCTAGCAATTTAAGGGCCAGGGATAAAAACCAAGTCAGCAATTTGATTTTCTATTAAGCTCTGCTCTTTGATGGGTGGTGGAGTGATCCAGTATCAAAGGTAACAGTAACAGAATTGGAAGGGATCCTGGAGGTCATCTAGTCCAAACCCCTGCTCATGCAGACGACTTGTACTAGGGATTTGAACCGCCAATGCTGACCTTTCTGATCGACAAGCTCAGGGTCTTAGCCACTGAAGACGGAAGTATTTTGGGTTCACAAATATCATTTGGAAATGATGAGAACTTGATCGAAGAACACCCTTGAAATATATAAAAATCAAGTCCTTCAGGCAGAATTTCATATCATGGTTGCAAAAGAACGCAGAACGGTATTGGATGGATGGATGTGTTGTGGTCCGCCAACAGCCTACGGAGCTGGCAACAGAATCGGACATCGATGAGGCTGAGGAAGAGCGTGGGCCAGTCCTGGAGGCTGGGGAAGGCCCGGATGAGGGCTCTGCATCGGAGGCTGAGGTGGGGCCAGGGCCTTCGGGGAGTGGGGTGCGGATTGCAGGGCCTTCAGAGGCTGACAGTAGTGAGGCAGAGGAACAGGAGGAGCCTGTTCCTAGTGCACGCATGAGAAGAGCTGCCAAAAGGCAAGAGCACCTCAAGCAAAAAGGACGACTCAGGAGTCAAGGCCAAGAGATGATTGACCCCTCCCATAAGCCTTAAAAAAGTCTTCTTGCATTTATTTTTGTATCAGTGTCTTCTGAATGTTTGCCAAGAAAGGCCTTTGGCAGTTTGCCTAATTGGACCGAGGTTTGTGATAGGACTGAGGAATTTGCGTTGGGAGGAATTTGCTTTAATTTAGTTGAACCACGCTGAGAATGAAGTAATTCTCAGCTGTTCGAATAAAGTTTGTTTGTTTTTTCACTGACTGAGTTTCCTACTACCTAATTGGGCCTGGGTCACAACAGGAAGGATGGATGGACGGACAGGTTGCTACATAGAAATAAATAAATATATCGTCTCCAAAACTAAGTTTCAAAGAAGTTAGCTTGTCCTCTGGCAAGTAACTATAGGTTACAAACCCATTTCTCATCATTAATATACAGGTAGTCCTTGACTTACAACAGTTTGTTTAGTGACTGTTCAAAGCACTGAAAAAAGTAACTTACGACAGTTTTTCATTCTTACAACCATTGCAGCATCTCTCATGGCCAACTGATCAAAATTCAGATGCTTGACAAGTGACTCATATTTATGATCATTACAGAGTTCCGAGGGGGTCACGTGATCCCCTTTTGTGACCTTCTGACAAGCAAAAAGTCCCTGGGGAAGCCCAATTCATTAATAACCAGGTTACTAACTTAACAGCTTCACCGATTCACTTAACAACCATGGCAAGAAAAAAATCGCAACATCAGGCAAAAGTCACCTAACAAATGTCTCACTCAGCAACCTTAATTTTGGGCTCAACTGTGGTCGTAAATCAAGGTATATAGTTCCTGTATAGACAGAATATTGGTAGTTCTTATGACAACAATTGGGACCAGAATTTATTTCCATTGCTAGCAAGGGGGTTATTCAGCCAATTGTCTCAGACGATCCCAGCGTTACATAAGAATATCAATAATAACAGACCGAACCTCTAATAACCAAAGGAAAACAGAAATTCTTCTTCTTATACTAACTGTTTGGAATTTCTTCACTAACTGGTTGAGATTTTTCTTCTCAGAGTTTATAAAGACCAGGTGCTTCTGTCCGTTGCTTGTCGCTGTTGTCTTATCGCTGCCGCGGTTTCTCCTCCCGTCTTAGGAAAACACAGTTTTGTTTTCATTTTATTCCACTCAACGGCTGATTGGCTGTGTTTATTCAATCTGCAATTCTGTGAGATGGTGTAGTCATAGTAGCACAACCAGTAAGACTGATCATTATATTTGCCAACCCATATCCAGGAGGGCAAAATGGCCCATTATAATGGCCACAACCATACCATCCATTTTTTTACATGCATCAATTGGATGTTGTTAATGCTTGGAATACACTTCCTGACTCTGTGGTCCCCTCTCCAACTCCTAAATGCTTTAACCAAAAACTGTCTACTATTGACCTCACCCCATTCCTAAGAGGACTATAAGGGGCGTGCATAAGTGCACAAAAGTGCCTATCGTTCCTGTCCTATTGTTTCCTTTCAATATATGTTCCTGTATATAATGTTATGACAAAATAAAATTTTAAAAAAAAACCTAGGATTGCCATGGTATGGTGTTTTATTTTTTAACCCCGCATCTCTATCGGTGGGACTTCAATCTATCTGGTTGCATGTTCAAGTGTACTGTTATAGTCTTACTTTCCTATCTATTGTATTTCTTTTTTTAAAACTTTTTTATTGTTTTAATGTGATACACAATCTGACAAACATAAAACATATAACATATAAATATTTCCTATTTCTAAACAAGAGTTTCTTCTTTCACTTTTATACTTTTCCCCCCAAATCACATTTGTTATTTTATTTTCTTCCTTATCCCCTTTTCTTTATTTACATTAAATTATCTAATCCTAATAGCGTTACTTTTCTAGATTCTTATATATTTATTATTTACATATCTATTGTATTTCTTTCAACCAGCCTACCTCACAGGGTTGTTCGGGGAGAACAGGAGTAGGGAGTACTCTGTATTATCTCCTGGGCTTCTTGAATGAAATGAAGGATATAAACCTGATAACCGAATGTCCCAAAAGGTACAATTTCCCATCTCATTGAAAAGCAGAACTATAACAAGCAAGAAGAAGAAAAGACTCAACACCCAATCTCTATGTCAGAGGTCTCCGAACTTGGCAGCTTCTAAAACTTGTGGACTTCAACGCCCAGAATTCCCCAGGCAGCCATGGAAATTCTGGGCGTTGAAGTCCACAAGTCTTAAAAGTTGCCAAGTTTGGAGACCCCTGCTCTATCTGAAAGTCCAGCTACTTTTTGGAATTATTTACATGCACACTGCTAAAAAGACTCTTTTCAAACCAAGCATGCATTTAAGCTCATATAAAAACAGTTTTATAAATTTTTACCATTTCCAACCATTATTCAAATTCTCGATTTACTTTGTTTCGATTAGCTGGTTTTAAAGCTGGCATAAATCCAGTTCATGATTTCGTTATATTAACTTGAAATTTGTTGCATTTTATACTGCAAACTGATGCTGGGGGAGATAATTCTATGAAAAGGCGACTAAGAAATGTGAAACAATTTCAATCTCTTTCACTCATACACACACACTGCTACCTCTCAAAACAATGTATCTCCTCTTCAAAAACAACATAATTCCATCATCAACAAAATGAAACCATCCTTGTTCTGTTTTAAAAAAACAAACACATACAGAAAGGTGTATTTTTTCGATATACAGTATTTGTTTTGCAAAGCTTCTGGCCCTAATAACAATTATATCTCTCTATTTCATCTGGAAATTAATGTTAGTCACAATGAATGCAATTTGGCGCATGATTCCTATACACAATTTGTGTTGCACGTGCAATGAGTCAATCGAGACTAGAATACAAGAGTCAATGGAGATTGTAATATAAGGGCAATAAACAAAACGAAACTTAAGACAATTAAATCAGTACTGAAGGCCAGGAAGTACACATTTAGAGGTATTATTCTATTTCGCACACAGAGAATCAACATTAAATATGAGAAGGATGTTTCCGCTCCAGCTAGAACAATACAGTAATTGGACTTTGGAGAGGAAGAGAAACCAACTTTTAAGGAACTAAGGAACTAGTTAGCTAAACAGGCGTGTTAAAGAGAGTTTGCAAAAAAAAGTTACATGGGTAAACTCCCCCTTCTTATTGTTCCTGGCCCCAAATTATCTGCTAAACACTTTCTCAGTACACTCAGCAGTGTTTGCCAAAGGTGATATAGACAAAAACCATAATACTTGAGAATATTTGCAAACTGTATCTAATCCCACGATTTCAGTGCGAAGGTGGCAGCAGCCAGAAGGCAAACTGGCCCTTCTGTTTTGAAGGGAAATGCTCAGGGCCTCTAACTTTGTTGGTGAATTTCGAGGGGGGGGGCTTTTTGAAGAGTGGGTGAAACTCAGTCCATCGTGACCCCACATCCCTGAAAAATAAGTGGCACCCTGGATGGTGAGCTGTGACCCAGCCTCTTCCTCCCCTGGGCAGCGATCTCTGCGTTACCTGTGAAAGGTGCGCTCTCGTCCAGGTGAGAGAAGAAAAGAGGAAGCAAGTCAGCATGGGAAGAAAGATCCAATTGGATCCAGTCCCACGGTTTGGTGGGAGAGGGGGAGCCAGCGGCCAAAACCCATGGACCCTTCTGCCTTGAAAAAAGAGGCTCAGCGCCCCACCACTACCCTTACAACCGGTGAACTTGGAGAGGGTAAAGTTTCATCCAGTGCCCCCCACCCAGATCCATGCACAAAAGAGGCACCCTAGAGAGATAGGACCCAACCCCTTCTTCCTGGGGGGGCTTTATACCCATGTAGACAGTTGCTCTCTGCGTAACATGTGTTCTCTCCTGCAGGTGAGAGTATGGGGGTGCTCCCTCCTGCAGGTGAGAGTACGGGGGTGCTCCCTCCTGCAGGTGAGAGTACGGGGGTGCTCCCCCCTCCAGGTGAGAACATGGGAGTGCTCCCTCCTCCAGGTCAGAGTATGGGGGTGCTCCCCCCTCCAGGTGAGTATGGGGGTGCTTCCCCCTCCAGGTGAGAGTATGGGGGTGCTCCTTCCTCCAGGTGAGAGTATGGGGGGTTTCCCTCCTCCAGGTGAGAACATGGGGGTGCTCCGTCCTCCAGGTGAGAGTATGGGGCTTCTCCCTCCTCCAGGTGAGAGCATGGAGGAACGCAATCGGGGAACCCGGGGGGTGGGATGGGCGAGAGATTCCATTTACCTGCAACTGGGGGTCGCTGCTCCAGATGACGTGCTGGTAGCCCGGGCTGGGGTCGAAGGGCGAGAGCGCCCGGGGGGAGCAGCCGTTGGGCGCCTCCAGCAGCTGCACCCGCTTCCCGCCGGGGCTGCTGTAGGTGCGGACCCGTTCGTAGACCACGCTGCCTCCCCCGTTGCAACCCTCCTGCGGCGGGAAGGGGTCGGGGCCGGCCGGGACCTGCAGGGGCAGCGGGGCCGGGCGGCTCTGGCGGGCGCGGGGCAGCGTAGCGGGCAGCGAAGGCGGCGGCGCCAAGCAAGGGTCGAAGCAGGAGCGGGAAGGCGCCGGCGGCGGCGGCACCGGACAGTAGCCGCGTCGGGGCGGAGACGGGACAGCCGGCTGGGAGCGGGAGCTCCAGGGCGGAGGCAGCGGCGTCGCCTGGACGTGTTGCTGGACGCCGAACATGCTGGCGCTGCGCTGGGCACTGGCGAGGGGCTGGCACTGGCTCGGCGGCTCAGCCGGGCGGAGGTTAGGCAGCCCGGACCGCCCGCCCGCACTCCCTCTCCGCCGGGGCCACGCCCGCCGCCAAGCCCCGCAGCTCACCTGGAAGCCGCGGCCGGGCGGGGCTTTGCAGCTGCAGCTGCTGCCGGAGAGGCCGGGCGGGGCTGCAAAAGGCTGCGGGCCACCTCCGAGCAACAGAAGGGCGGAAGCTCAGCTAGGAGCCCTCGCGCCTCCCTGTAGGGTTTGTGTGTGTGAGTGTGTGTGTGTGAGAGAGAGAGAGAGAGAGAGAGAGAGTGGTGGTGGGGATATCCAACCTTGCAAACTTTTCAGACTTCTGGGACTGGGGAAACAGGGCTGGCTGGGGGGAATTCGTGGGAGTTGAAGTCCACAGGACTTTCAAAAGTTGCAGCCGAGGTTGGGCAGCCCTGGAGAACAAGGTTTACTTTAGGGCAATGTTCCTGCAGGCACCTGCACAAGGAAGGGAGGGAGGAAAGAGAAAGGAAAGAAAGAAAGAAAGAAAGAAAGAAAGAAAGAAAGAAAGAAAGAAAGAAAGAAAGGGAGGGAGGGAGGGAGGGAGGGAGGGAGGGAGGGAGGGAGGGAGGGAGGGAAAGATAGGAAGGAAGGAAAGAAAGG
Organism: Ahaetulla prasina; assembly: GCF_028640845.1. Taxonomy (NCBI): domain Eukaryota; kingdom Metazoa; phylum Chordata; class Lepidosauria; order Squamata; family Colubridae; genus Ahaetulla; species Ahaetulla prasina. The sequence goes on along the minus strand of NC_080549.1, from coordinate 15,824,844 downwards.
AGAGAAAGAAATTATTTTCACGCACTTCCTTTTCCTGACAGCGCTGCCATTCCAACTCAAGGTATGTGTGTTTGTGTGTGTGTATTTGTGTGTGTGTGTGTGTGTGTGAGAGAGAGAGAGAGAAACGAGATAATGAATCGTTTGGAACTCTTGCAAGTTAGGTGTCCGGGATGGTACAGGGTCTCTTGCTTGAGCAGGGGGCTGGACTAGAAGACCTCCAAAGTCCTGTTCTGTTCTGTTCTGTTCTATATTCTATTCTGTTCTAATTTCTTTTCTATTCTACTCTAATACGATCATTCTATGGGATAGAATAGAATCTACCAATTCTAACCATTGTATCAAGCTGTTCGAATCTTGCTCGGGTAAATGCCTCCCTGAGATGTTTTTAAAGAAGTTTTTAAGAAGTTTCTGCAAACTTCATTAAACCTGTTTAGTAGTCTAGTAGTCTAGTAGATCAGGGGTCTCCAACCTTGGCAACTTTAAGCCTGGAGGACTTCAACTCCAGCAAAGCTGGCTGGTGAATTCTGGGAGTTGAAGTCCACAGGACTTTCAAAAGTTGCAGCCGAGGTTGGGCAGCCCTGGAGAACAAGGTTTACTTTAGGGCAATGTTCCTGCAGGCACCTGCACAAGGAAGGAGGGAGGGAGGAAGAGAAAGAAAGAGAGAGAGAAACGAGATAATGAATCGTTTGGAACTCTTGCAAGTTAGGTGTCCGGGATGGTACAGGGTCTCTTGCTTGAGCAGGGGCTGGACTAGAAGACCTCCAAAGTCCTGTTCTGTTCTGTTCTATATTCTATTCTGTTCTAATTTCTTTTCTATTCTACTCTAATACGATCATTCTATGGGATAGAATAGAATCTACCAATTCTAACCATTGTATCAAGCTGTTCGAATCTTGCTCGGGTAAATGCCTCCCTGAGATGTTTTTAAATAATGCTATGATTTTTTAAAAAAGATAAATAGTATTTAGTGCAATATAAAAAATGCAAATAATTTTTCTGCAGACCACCAAAATTTTCTCATGGACCACTGGTTGGTGACCCCTGTTCTAGCCTACTGCCTTACCTCTAGACCAAACTGGCTGTCCATTGTATAAGATGTATAATATTGTATAACTGTATAACATGAAGATATCTCTACCAGATGCTACTGACTAAATTCCCCAACAGTTTATCAACATCTCCATCCTTCCAAAGTGGATAAAATGAGGACCCAGATTGTTGGGGGGGGCAATAGGCTGACTCTGTAAACCGCTTAGAAAGGGCTGTAACGCGGTATATAAGTCTAAGTGCTATTGCTATTGCTATCTCCATGTCCTGGTCCTTACATATTTTATTTATTTTTATTTTATTTTATTTATTTTTGTCAAGCATATATAAGGTTACAGATAAAAGTATAAACATGATTATGAATACATGAAATGGATACGGATAAAATAAAATATACTTTTGAGGATTTTCCAAATTGTTTATTTTCCAGCTAAAGGTAATATATGGGGTTATAACAACAATGAAGACACATCATATGATAGGGGTGGCATGATAGCAGTGTTCCAATATCTCAGCGGCTGCCCCAAAGAAAAGGGAGTCAAACTATGCTCCAAAACACCTGAGGATACAGCAACTTAGAACTAAGGAGAAATTTCCTGACAGTTAGAACAATTAACCAGTGGAACAATTTGCCTCCAGAAGTTATGAATAGAATAGAATAGAATAGAATAGAATTTTATTGGCCAAGTGTGATTGGACACACAAGGAATTTGTCTTGGTGCATATGCTCTCAGTGTACATAAAAGAAAAGATACGTTCATCAAGGTACAACATTTACAACACAATTGATGATAATATATCAATATAAATCATAAGGATTGCCAGCAACAAGTTATAGTCATACAGTCATAAGTGGAAAGAGATTGGTGATGGGAACTATGAAATTAATTAATTAAATTAATTAAATTAAATTAATTACTGCAGATTCAGTAAATAGTCTGACAGTGTTGAGGGAATTATTTGTTTAGCAGAGTGATGGCCTTCGGGAAAAAACTGTTCTTGTGTCTAGCCACCTAAGATGGCGCCGACGAAGGCTGCCTCGGTGAAATGCTCTCTAATTGTTTCTTTATTTCTAATTGTTCTCTGTGACTCACTACGGATCTCCTACTCACGAGACCATCTGCTAAAAATTAAGGAACATTTCTTTAGCAGCTTTCTTTAATCTCACCCCGCCTGTCTTTACAAACACGGAGGAGATTCTAACACAGGAGGAGGCAATTCCCACGGAGCCATGGATTACTAAAAACCAAGCAGCGGAAGCGAAGGAAAGAGGTAAAGATCTGGGATCTTAATCAAGCTAAGAACTCGCACTAAAACTCCTCTGCCTTCAATTTTCCTAACAAATATCGCTCACTTGCAAATAAGATGGATGAAATACTCCTCTTAAACAAATACTATTCTGATTTTCGCAATTCAGCAGTCCTATGCTTCTCTGAAACCTGGTTAAATGAATCCATTGAAAATAGCAGCCTGAACATTCCAGGATTTCAAATTGAACGATCAGACAGGTTCCAGAAACATCTGGTAAAAAGAAAGGAGGAGGCTTATGCCTATATATTAATTCAACCTGGTGTCAAGATTTTAACATAATTTACAAATTCTGTGACAACAATTTAGAGACTCTAATTATCAACTGCAAACCTTACTATTAAGCCTCGTGAATTTTCCTCATTTCTTCTAATTGCTGTTTATGTCCCACCACAAGCCTGCGTAAACGAGGCATTACGAACTCTAGCTGAAGCCAAACACCCTGATTCACTGGCCATTGTTTTGGGAGATCTAAACAAGGCAAACTTAAGGAAAGAACTACCAAAATACTTTCAGCATGTCAATTGTCCCACCAGAGGCAAGAATACTCTAGACCACTGCTACACAACACTAAAAGATGCCTATCGGTCTTTACCACGTGCAGCTGTAGGACACTCTGATCATTGCATGATTCACCTTGTACCTGCTTACAGGCAAAGACTTAAAGCCATAAAACCAATAATTAAATCAGTGAAAACCTGGACGGAGGAATCAGAATTAAAGCTACAGGCATGTTTTGACTGCACTGATTGGAATATTTTAAAGATACCTCTGCAGACCTGGATGAACTCACAGATACTGTAACATCATATGTCAGCTTCTGTGAAGACCTATGTGTACCTACAAGGAACTTGCGAATACACAGTAATAACAAACCTTGGTTTACACCTAAACTTAAGCAGCTACGACATTCCAAAGAGGAAGCCTACAGAAAAGGTGATAAAATGCTGTACAATCAGGCCAGAAATGCACTAACAAGGAGATAAGAGCAGCAAAAGAAGCTACTCTGAAAAGCTAAAGAATCAATTTTCAGCAAATGAACCAGCAAACATGTGGAAAACTCTTAAAAATATCACCGGCTATGGCAAACCTCCTTCCCAGGCTGAAGGTAATCAACAACTGGCAGATGACCTGAATGAGTTTTACTGCAGGTTTGAAAGGAAACTACAGCCACCTATCTCCACAACCCCATCTCAGACACACCAACAACAGCCAAGCCTCCTACAACTGACCCCATTTCATTGGGTTCACAACCCCTAGTGATCACAGAAAAGGAAGTGCAGGACCTATTTCACAGACAAAAGCCAGGAAAAGCTCCAGGCCCAGACAAGATAACTCCTTCTTGCTTAAAAGTCTGTGCTGACCAATTGGCCCCATCTTCACCCATATTTTCAATAAATCACTAGAGATGTGCTATGTTCCTTCTTGCTTCAAACGCTCTACCATCATCCCAGTGCCGAAGAAGCCCACCATCAAGGAACTGAATGACTACAGACCAGTTGCTCTAACATCTGTAGTCATGAAAACCTTTGAAAGGCTAGTGCTTTCCTACCTGAAAACCATCACGAATCCGCTTTTAGACCCCTTGCAATTTGCATACCGAGCAAATAGATCAACAGATGATGCTGTTAATATGGCTCTGCACTACATCCTACAACATCTTGAGTCTCCAAAGACCTATGCAAGGGTCCTTTTGTAGACTTTAGTTCAGCATTCAATACCATCATTCCAGACATTCTTCTAACTAAGCTAAACCAGCTACAGGTACGGAACAGACTTGTAAGTGGATCACAAGCTTCCAAACAAACAGGAAGCAGCAGGTGAAGCTAAGCAAGATCACATCAAATACCTGTACAATTAGCACAGGGGCGCCCCAAGGCTGTGTGCTCTCCCCACTTCTCTTCTCTCTGTATACCAATGACTGCATCTCCAATGATCCATTTGTTAAGCTACTGAAGTTCGCAGATGACACAACAGTGATTGGTCTCATTCGAGACAATGGCCAATCCGCATATAGGCGAGAGGTCGAGCGACTAGCCTTGTGGTGCAACCAAAACAATCTGGAACTGAACACACTCAAAACCGTAGAAATGGTGGTAGACTTTAGGAAAAACCCTTCCATACTTCCACCTCTCACAATACTTGACAACACAGTATCAACAGTAGAAACCTTCAAATTTCTGGGTTCTATCATATCGCAAGATCTCAAATGGACAGCTAACATCAAAACATCATTAAAAAGGACAACAAAGAATGTTCTTTCTCGCCAACTCAGTAAGCTCAAACTGCCCAAGGAGCTGCTGATCCAGTTCTACAGAGGAATTATTGAGTCTGTCATTTGCACCTCTATAACTGTCTGGTTCGGTTCTGCAACCCAACAAGAAAAACACAGACTTCAGAGGATAATTAGAACTGCAGAAAAATAATTGCTACCAACTTGCCTTCCATTGAGGACCTGTTTACTGCACGAATCAAGAAGAGAGCCGTGAAAATATTTGCAGATCCCTCGCATCCTGGACCTAAACTGTTCCAACTCCTACCCTCAAACGACGCTATAGAGCACTGCACACCAGAACAACTAGACACAAGAACAGTTTTTTCCCGAAGGCCATCACTCTGCTAAACAAATAATTCCCTCAACACTGTCAGACTATTTACTGAATCTGCACTACTATTAATCGTTTCATAGTTCCCATCACCAATCTCTTTCCACTTATGACTGTATGACTATAACTTGTTGCTGGCAATCCTTATGATTTATATTGATATATTGATCATCAATTGTGTTGTAAATGTTGTACCTTGATGAACGTATCTTTTCTTTTATGTACACTGAGAGCATATGCACCAAGACAAATTCCTTGTGTGTCCAATCACACTTGGCCAATAAAATTCTATTCTATTCTATTCTAGTTGTTCTGGTGTGCAGTGCTCTATAGCGTCGTTTTGAGGGTAGGAGTTGAAACAGTTTATGTCCAGGATGCGAGGGATCTGCAAATATTTTCACGGCCCTCTTCTTGATTCGTGCAGTATACAGGTCCTCAATGGAAGGCAAGTTGGTAGCAATTATTTTTTCTGCAGTTCTAATTATCCTCTGAAGTCTGTGTTTTTCTTGTTGGGTTGCAGAACCGAACCAGACAGTTATAGAGGTGCAAATGACAGACTCAATAATTCCTCTGTAGAATTGGATCAGCAGCTCCTTGGGCAGTTTGAGCTTACTGAGTTGGCGAAAGAACATTCTTTGTTGTCCTTTTAATGATGTTTTTGATGTTAGCTGTCCATTTGAGATCTTGCGATATGATAGAACCCAGAAATTTGAAGGTTTCTACTGTTGATACTGTGTTGTCAAGTATTGTGAGAGGTGGAAGTATGGAAGGGTTTTTCCTAAAATCTACCACCATTTCTACGGTTTTGAGTGTGTTCAGTTTCAGATTGTTTTGGTTGCACCACAAGGCTAGTCGTTCGACCTCTCGTCTATATGCGGATTCGTCATTGTCTCGAATGAGACCAATCACTGTTGTGTCATCTGCGAACTTCAGTAGCTTAACAGATGGATCATTGGAGATGCAGTCATTGGTATACAGAGAAGAGAAGTGGAGAGCACAGCCTAGGCTGTGCTAATTGTGGTATTTGATGTGATCTTGCTTAGCTTCACCTGCTGCTTCCTGTTTGTTAGGAAGCTTGTGATCCACTTACAAGTCTGTTCCGGTACCTGTAGCTGGTTTAGCTTAGTTAGAAGAATGTCTGGAATGATGGTATTGAATGCTGAACTAAAGTCTACAAAGAGGACCCTTGCTCTTGGAAGGCTCCAACACTGGAAGTTTTTAAGAAGAGGTTGGAAAACCATTTATCTGAAATGGTGTAGGGTTTCCTGCTTAAGCAGAGGGTTGGACTAGAAAGCCTCCAAGGTCCCTTCCAACTTTTATTCTGTTTTTACACTGATGTTTTAAATGAAGCTACGGATGTGGTTATTTTTCAGGAACTTCACTAGCACCTTTAAACTCACCCACGAGGTGGAAACTGATGAGTGAGTAGGTGAGAAAAGGGGTCAGAATAGAAAGAGATTAGGATTAGACTGGCCCAAGGACATTCAGCTGCCTTTCATGCCTAAGGCAGGACTAGAACCAGGGGTGAAATCCAGCGGGTTCGAGAGAACTGGTAGTGGAAATTTTGAGCAGTTCGGAGAACCGGCAAATACCACCTCTGGCTGGCCCCAGAGGTTTTTTTTTGTTTTTTTTTTATTTATTTACATTTATATCCCGCCCTTCTCCGAAGACTCAGGGCGGCTTACAGTGTATAAGGCAATAGTCTCATTCTATTTGTATATTTACAAAGTCAACTCATTGCCCCCCCAACAATCTGGGTCCTCATTTTACCTACCTTATAAAGGATGGAAGGCTGAGTCAACCTTGGACCTGGTGGGACTCGAACCTGCAGTAATTGCAGGCAGCTGTGTTTTAATAACAGGCTTCTTACAGCCTGACCCACCCTGCAGAGTGGGATGGGAATGGGGATTTTGCAGTATCCTTCCCCCAGGAGTGGGGACGGAATGGGGATTTTGCAGTATCCTTCCCCTGCCACGCCCACCAATGCCCACAGAACCGGTAGTAAAAAAAAAAATTGGATTTCACCACTGACTAGAACTCACGGTCTTCCATTTTTTAGCTTGATGCTTTATCCACTAGACCAAAGTGGCTCTAGTATAGGCATGTTACTAAAATTGGGTGAACAATTCGACATCCTAAGGATGGACAGACTTCCAGGAGTGTCTGCAAGACAAGATGGCGGCGTGATCAAAGCTCCTTTTGGCTTTTGGGCGGACTGCTAGACCTTGACTTATGACCAGTTTCTTATTGACTAATTTACAAAGCCTAACCTGGGAAATATCCCCTGCCCCAGCCATCACAAATGGTCACGCTGCCCCTCCCCCCCACATGATCTTTACAACAGGTTGCAGCATTCCATCCCATGGAATTCTACAGAGGAATTATTGAGTCTGTAATTTGCACCTCTATAACTGTCTGGTTCGGTTCTGCAACCCAACAAGAAAAACACAGACTTCAGAGGATAATTAGAACTGCAGAAAAAATAATTGCTACCAGCCTGCCTTCCATTGAGGACCTGTATACTGCACGAATCAAGAAGAGGGCCGTGAAAATATTTACAGACCCCTCGCATCCTGGACATAAACTGTTTCAACTCCTACCCTCAAAACGACGCTATAGAGCACTGCACACCAGAACAACTAGACACAAGAACAGTTTTTTCCCAAAGGCCATCACTCTGCTAAACAAATAATTCCATCAACACTGTCAAACTATTTACTGAATCTGCACTACTATTAATCGTTTCATCGTTCCCATCACCAATCTCTTTCCATTTATGACTGTATGACTATAACTTGTTGCTGGCAATCCTTATGATTTATATTGATATATTGACCATCAATTGTGTTGTAAATGTTGTACCTTGATGAACATATCTTTTCTTTTATGTACACTGAGAGCAATATGCACCAAAGACAAATTCCTTGTGTGTCCAATCACACTTGGCCAATAAAAATTCTATTCTATTCTATTCTATTCTATTCTATTCTATTCTATTCTATTCTATTCTATGCATTTTGCTACTTTCTGTCAAAAAAAAAAAACATTCAACTTAATGGATTCACACATACAACTGCCATATTTGCTGATGGACTGCCATGCAATTAATTAAATAATTAATTTAATAACAATTAAATAATATTCAATTAATTTGGTTCATTTAAGACTACAAGGATTTCTTTGTTGTTCTGCAGTGGTGAATCAATTTAAATTAAATGTTCTGAAGCCCAAAGATTGCAAGGAGATCTCGAAAGCCCTGTTAAAATTTGCCATCGATTCATAACTTGAGATGAGGCAAAAGAGAAACACGATTATACATATGGGGAGTAGCCCTATTGTGTTTAATTAATTGCCGAAAGACAATTTGAATAAGGCAAACTCTCCTTTTGTTTGTTTGTCCTAGCCGCAGGAATTTCTTTATTGTTTGTCCTATATTGCCATATTTCTGTGTGTCAGTGGTGGTGTCGTGTCTTCGGCTCCCGAGCCGGGCCTCCTGGCAGAGAGTGACTCAGAGAGTGAGGGGGAAGAGCCGACAGGGCTTTCCTCTGCAGGACCTTCCTCTCTGGCTCTGCTCCAGGTCCCAGAGGCAGGCCAGGTGGAGGAGATGACGAAGCCTCTTTCTCCAGCACTTTCCCCCTCCCAGGCAACGCCTCAAGACCCAGCTGCTGACAATCAGTCCTGGTTAAATCCCAGGTATCGCAGAAAGGAGAGGCGGGAACAACAAAAAGCGGGGGGGAGGTCTAGAGAGTGCTGAGTCACGGAGCCACACCCCACAGGGTATAAAAGCAGGAGGAGCTGCTCTATAGCTTCTTGTGATGGACAAAAACTGACTCTTGGAAATATAATCAGCTCACGTGTCTTCTTGGTTGTGGTTGGGGGGACAGAACAGGTGGGTTTCAATTTTTTTTTACTACTGGTTCTGTGGGCGTGGCATGGCCTGGTGGGTGTGGCAGGGGAAGGATCCTGTAAAATCTCCATTCCCACCCCACTGCAAAGGCAGACAATCCCTAACCCAATAAATCATATTAACAAAACACCCAGTCCTATTGTACCAGTGTGAACATGTTACACGTTGCGCTGGCCCTGCAAGTCCATCGTACTACGTAGTTTTGATTTTATTTCGCATTCCGGAGTCTTTTTGATGGCCGGTCCCACAAAAAGTCTTTGATCCAGTCTCAGATGGAGAGGAAAAATCCAAGTCAGTCAGCTTTGCGACTTCAGTCTGACCTAAGCATAGTACATACAATTATCTACCATAATATCCTACCTGTCAATGACTACTTCAGCTTCAACCACAACAATACACGAGCAAATAATAGATACAAACTTAAGGTAAACCGCTCCAAACTTGATTGCAGAAAATATGACTTCAGTAACAAAGTAGTCAGTGCCTCGAATGCACTACCTGACTCTGTAGTTTCTTCCCCAAACCCCCAAAACTTTAACCTTAGACTATTGTTGACCTCACCCCATTCCTATGAGGTCTGTAAGTGCACCTGTGTGCCTACCGTCCCTGTCCTAATATTCCTTTTTACTTACACTTTTCATGTATCCAAATTATGTTTATGCTTTTACATGTTATCTTATATATGATTGACAAATAAATAAATAAAATAAAAAGATAAGGATGTTCAGCAGAAAGCTATTGAACCATACTAACCCGCATGTCGTTTAAGAGCTGTTGCAAGAAAGGTCATAAAATGGTTCAAAACTCACCATAACAAATGACTCACTTTAGCAAGATCAATTTGGGGCTCAATTGTGGTCGTAAGTCGAGGTCTACCGTGTGCTCCTCGTTGACCATCCTAATCTTAAATTAGAGGAAGGCAGATCCCAGCTGGATGTTAGGTAATGCTTTGTAACAGAGGTCTCTAACCTTGGCAACTTTTAAGACGTGTGGACTTCAACTCCCAGAATTCTGGGAGTTGAAGTCCACAAGTCTTAAAGTTGCCAAGGTTGGAGACCCCTGCTTTGTAATAATAAAATTTCAACAATGGAATGAAACAATGAAGGGAGTTGTGATGAACTCCTTTTTGTGATGTCAGGTGAATGCTGATATCTATCTCTTACGGATGTTCTCGTTTGGATTCCTGTGCTGACTTCCTGATGCAGGGTGTATATCAGGCGAGCGATCAACTAAGGCTCATTGCCCAAATGTACATGCCTGAATGTTAAAGTCATATTCTCGGATTTGAAAAGAGTTGCCTGTATATTGCTCCATCTGGCCTACTTGTAGTTGGCATCAATAGCTTGGCCAGGTTCCAGGTGAGCAGGTGAGGATTTGGCACCTTCTTGATACAAAGCAAAGTCCTTAACCCTTGTGCTGTGATCGCACCTTCATCTTGAGAACATCAGCAGATCTAATCTAATCTAATCTAAACTAAAGGAAGGGCTCTAATCTAGTTTAATGAATTTAATCTAATCTAGTCTAACCAAGAGAAGGACTAGGGGCAGGGGTCGGCTGCTGGGGTTTTGCAGGGGTTCGGGAGAACCTGTAGCTAAGATTCTGTGCAGTTTGGAGAAACCCCAAATCCCAATCTTGGCTGCCCCCGCCCCGCCCACACCACCCCTCCCCTCCCAGGAGTCCCCATGTGACCAGTTTTGGATGCAGTAAGTGCAGGGGTGCGCAGAGGCTCGGGGAGGGCAAAAAACAGGCCTACCAGAACCCTCCAGAAGGCCTCCGGAGCCTGGGGAGACTGTTTTCGCCTTCCCAGAGGCTTGAAGAAAGCCTCCAGAGCCCAGGAAGGGCAAAAAACAGGCCTACCAGAACCCTCCAGAAGGCCTCCGGAGCCTGGGGAGACTGTTTTCGCCTTCCCAGAGGCTTGAAGAAAGCCTCCAGAGCCCAGGAAGGGCAAAAACATCCCCCCCACACCGTGGTGCAGGAGGCTGACTAGGCCACACCCACCATGGCCATGCCTACCCAGCAACTGAGCAGAGGACCCCATGCTAAAATTTTTGAAGCCCACCAGTGGTGGGTTTCAAAAAGTTTTACTACTGGTTCTGTGGGTGTGGCTTGGTGGGCGTGGCATGGCTTGGTGGGTGTGGCTTGGTGGGCGTGGCAGGGGAAGGATACTGTAAAATCTCCATTCCCTCCCCAATCCAGGGGAAGGTTACTGCAGAATCCCCATTTTTATTTTTATTTTATTTTTATTTTATTTATTTTATTTTGTCACAACAATATATGTAGGAATCATACAAAAGATTATATTGTATATAAACATATATGAGTAAATATAAGGAGGTATAAGCATATATATAGGAAGAAGAAAAGAAAAACAATAGGACAGGAACGGTAGGCACGTTTGTGCGCTTATGCACAAGGACCCTTGTGGTCCTCTTAGGAATGGGGTGAGGTCAATAGTAGAAAGTTTTTGGTTAAAGCTTTTAGGATTATGAGAAGAGACCACAGAGTCAGGTAAAGTATTCCAAGCACTGATGATTCTGTTACAGAAGTCATATTTTCTGCAATCTAGAGTAAAGCGGTTGACATTAAGTTTAAATCTATTAGTTGCTCTAGTATTATTGCAATTAAAGCTGAAGTAGTCTTTAACAGTCTTTAATTTTCTCCCAATCAGCTGGGACTTGGAAGGCAAAGAATAGATGGAGGCAGGGGCATTCAGAATTTTTACTGCCGGTTCTCCGAACTACTCAAAATTTCCGCTCTCCAGTTCTCCAGACCTGGTCAGAACCTGCTGAAACCCACCACTGAAGCCCACCCCTGACTAGGGATGACATGATAGCTGTGTTCCAATTTCTCAGGGGCTGCCCCAAAGAAGAGGGAATCAAACTATTCTCCAAAGCATCTGCGGGCAGGACAAGAAGCAATGGGTGGAAACTCATCAAGGAGAGAAGCAACCTAGAAATAAGGAGAAAATTCCTGATAGTGAGAACAATCAACCAGTAGGATAGCTTGCCTTCAGAAGTTGTGGCTGCTATATCACTGGAGGCTTTTAAGAAGAGACTGAAATGGTATAGGGTCTCCTGCTTGAGCAGTGGGTTAGACTAGAACAGGGGTCTCCAACCTTGGCCACTTTAAACCTGGAGGACTTCAACTCCCAGAATTCCTTAGCCAGCTTTGCTGGGAGTTGAAGTCCTCTAGGCCAGGGGTCTCCAACCTTGGTCCCTTTAAGACTTGTGGACTTCAACTCCCAGAGTCCCTCAGCCAGCAAAGCTGGCTGAGCAACTCTAGGAATTGAAGTCCACAAGTCTTAAAGGGACCAAGGTTGGAGACCCCTGCTCTAGGCTTAAAGTGGCCAACTTTGGAGACCCCTGGACTAGAAGACCTCCAAGGTCTCTTGCAACTCTGCTATTCTGTTATTCTGAATTAAAAGCAGGGGTGAAATCCAGCAGGTTCTGACAGGTTCTGGAAAACCGGTAGCGGAAATTTTGAGCAGTTTGGAGAACCGGCAAATACCAACTCTAGCTAGCCCCAGAGTGGGATGGGAATGGGGATTTTGCAGTAACCTTCCCCTGGAGTGGGGGGTGGGTGGGAATGGAGATTTTGCAGTATCCTTACCCCAGAAGTGGGGAGGGAATGGGGATTTTGCAGTATCCTTCCCCTGCCACGCCTCCCAAGCCACGCCCACCAAGCCACACCACGCCTATCAAGCCACGCCCACCGAACCGGTAGCAAAAAAAATTGGATTTCCCCACTGATTAAAAGTAATGAGATATCTCCTTGAATCCACATCAAATTTATTATATATTCCAATGGTTGAAGTTTTTAAATTGTTTCGTTTGGTTCCTCTTTTGTGAATGTATTTATAATCAGCAAAGCAGCATGTTAAGTTATACACATCCAATCAATGCAGTAAAATGAACCTTTTTTTTCCAGGGAATTGGCGGAAATCAGTTTCCACCACTGAGAGAAATCTTTATGTGAATTGGAAGCCATGCTTTCTTTCGGGGAGCCCATTGTGATTGTACAGCAGGATTGTGTATGGAGAAGACGGAGTGCAGGAGCCAATCTTTCATGGCTGCTGAAACTGAGGAATTACTGAGTCTGTCATCTGCACCTCCATAACTGTCTGGTTTGGCTCTGCAACCCAACAAGACAGACACAGACTTCAGAGGATAATTAGAACGGCAGAAAAAACTATGGCTACTAACCCGCCTGTATACTGCAGGAGTCAAAAATGGGGCTGTGAAAATATTTACAGACCCCTCGCATCCTGGCCATAAACTGTTTCAGCTCCTACCCTCAAAATGAGGCTATTGGGCTCTGCACACTAAAACAACTAGACACAAGGACAGTTTTTCCCAAACGCCATCATTCTACTAAACAAATAATCCCTCAACTTTGTCATTTACTAAGTCTGCACTACTATTAATCTTCTCATCATCACCCATCTCCTCCCACTTATGACTGTATGACTGTAGAATATAGAAGTATAGAATTTTTTTATTGCCAAGTGTGATTGGACATACAAGGAATTTGTCTTGGTGCATATGCTCTCAGTGTACATAAAATAAAAGATACCTTCATCAAGGTACAACACTTAATGATAGTCATAGAGTACAAATTTTACATTTAATGATACAACACTTAATGATAGTCAAGGCTACAAATAAGCAATCAGGAACCTATCAATATAAATTGTAAGGATACAAGCAACAAAGTTACAGTCATACAGTAACTTTGTTGCCTGTATCCTTACAATTTATATTGATTGGTTCTTGATTGCTTATTTCTACTCTATGACTATCGTTAAGTGTTGTACCTTAGAATTCTTGATGATCTTTTCTTTTATGTACACTGAGAGCATATGCACCAAGACAAATTCCTTGTGTGTCCAATCACACTTGGTCAATAAAAAATTCTATTCTATTCTATTCTATTCTATTCTATTCTATTCTATTCTATTCTATTCTATTCCATTCCATTCCATTCCATTCCATTCCATTCTATTCTATTCTATTCTATTCTATTCTGCCATGGCTTTTCCTGATTGAAATATTCATGGTCATATATTTATTTCAATAAGAAAATGGAAAATTGAACAAATGGAAGGTTTTAGTTAAAGTCTTTGAAAGCAGAATGTAACATAAAGGGATGCAACTTATATTTTAATATATGACTCAAACCAAACCAAAAATTTGGTGTGCATATATATGTATTTATTAAATGATTAAGCACAGATTTCGAGTTAGCAAGCTGTGTAAACAGCGCCGGTTGTGAATTTGTTTAAATGGAGTCACTCGTTACACTCAGCCATAAATTTCTCAACCGTGACTTACTGGAGATGCCACCGTTTGTTATTTTCACATGCTGTAGCATGCTAAATCCATAAACAAATGAACCATGTTATGACTCCCAGTGATGTGAGAAGTATTAAGGCTTTCATTGAATCATAGAACAGGGAATCATAGGAATGGAAGTGACCTCAGAGGTCTTCTAGCCCAGCAGACACCAACTGGTGGTCCGTGGACCACTGGTGGTCCGTGAGAAAATTTTGGTGGTGCCCTTCGTGTTAGCCAACAAAATGCCTGACTGTCGTGTCCCACTCCTCCGCTGACGGCTGGGTCCGGGAAATCCGAATCAGGCGTGCCTCTGCAGCTCTGCCCAAAGTCCTAGCAAAGTCCTCAGAGCAGGCAGGAGACCAGTAAGTGACTTCAGCAAGATAAGTTTGACTTTTTGCCTGACTCAGAGACTGCCAGAAAGTAGCTCCTTTATATAGGCCATGGGGTGTGGCACCATGACTCAGCACTCATTAAGGCCTGCCCCTCCCTTCCCTCTGTAGCCTCCGCCTCTCCAATCTTCTGATGCGAGGGTCACACCAATCAGCTGTTCTTGGGAGTAAACCCTCCTCAGGCTCACCTGCTGTGGAGGAGGGGGAGGGGTCTAGCTGCTCCGTTTGCCTGGGCATGGAGTCAGGGCTGGGGCAGGGAGATTCTCCTTCTGCAGTTTGTGTGGGCATGGAGCCAGGACTGGGACCGGGAGGCATACATTCCTCAGTGTGCGGGAGCAGGTAAGAAGGCCCCGGCTGCTCTGAGGGCGGGCAAGACACAACACTATCCCTCACCGCAGGGCCCTTCCCCCGGGGCTGACGATCGGGATGCGGTCGGGCCGGGTTCTGCTCGTGGAAGGCCCGCACCAGGTCCGGGGCGTGGACGTCGGAGGCATTGACCCAGGTGAACTCGGTCCCGTACCCTTGCCACGCCACCAGGTATTGGAAGCGCCCCTTCAGCCAGCGGGAGTCGCGTATGCTGTGCACCTCGTACTCCTCCGCCCGCCCTCGCCGACAGCGACGGGTGGCGCCGGGCGCCGGAGGGGAGACGGCGGGCCTCAGGGACCAGCAAGGACCGATGGAAGACGGATGGATCCGCATGGAACGCGGCAGGGTCAATCGGTAGGCCACCGGATTGATGACCGCCGACGGGAACGGACCGATGAACCGGTGGTCCAGTTTCTTCGCCGGCCGGTCGGACGGGAGATGCTTTGTGGAGAGCCACACGCGGTCTCCAACCACCAGTGGGGGTGTTGCCCGTCGGGAACGATCGGCGACCCGCTTGTAGTCCTCCTTCGCCCGATTCAGCTGCCGACGCACCATCTGCTGGACCGCGTGCAACTCGGAGAGAAAGGACTGTGTCTCGGGAACCGGGGAGTCCGGGGGCGCCAGAGGGAAGAGCCGCGGATGGTACCCAAAGTTGGCCAGGAACGGGGTGGTCTGGGTGGAGGTGTGTTGGGAGTTGTTGAATGCAAACTCCGCCAGGGACAGGTAATCGGCCCAGTTGTCCTGCTGTTGGTTCACGAAGCACCGGAGGTACTGTTCCAGGACGCCGATGACCTTTTCCGTCCCGCCGTCGGTCTCCGGATGGTGCGCCAACGACAGGCACACCTGCACCTCCAATGCGGCCATCAGGCTCTTCCAAAAGCGGGCCGTGAACTGCACCCCACGGTCCGACACCACCCTGTCCGGCAGGCCATGGAGGCGGAAGACGTGCTGCAAGAAGAGACGGGCTGTCTTGGTGGCGGTGGGCAGCCCGCGGCACGGGATGAAGTGTGCCATCTTGGTGAGCATGTCCACCACCACCAGCACCGTGGTGAACCCCGAGGACGGCGGCAGGTCCGTCAGGAAGTCCATGGAAATCGCCCCAGGGTCTGTCAGGAGTCGGCAAGGGCTGGAGGAGACCGAGGGGCCCCGTGGCGGCCTTGGCTTGCCGGCACGGCACGCAGGACGCCACATAGGCATGGACATCATGCCGCACCCGGGCCACCAGAAGGTCCGCGTTACCAGGTTGAGAGTCTTGAAAACCCGAAATGGCCCGCGGCAGGGTTGTCGTGGCACTGGGTCAGGACGAGGACGGCGGCCCGTGGGCACATACAACCGCCCCGGAACTTGAGTACGCCGCCTTCCAATGTCCACGGAGACGTGGGGCCCGCCCGCCGCCGCTGCTGAGACCAGGCGTCTTGGCGCTGCGCCTCGCACCCGGGCCCGTAAGTCCACGGTTCCCGGCGGCGCCAAGGCTTCCGCCGCAGTACAGTCCGTGGAGGAAGAGGGTCTTGGCGCTCAGGTACTCCGGCTTACAGGACAGGGCGTCCGCCCTCCGGTTGTGGCCGCTGGGGATATAGGTGACGTGGAAGTTGAACCGGGCAAAGAACAGCGACCACCAGATCTGCCGCTGGTTCAACTTCCGAGCCGTGGTGAGATGTTCAAGGTTCCGATGGTCCGTTCGGACCTCCACCTGATGCCGGGCCCCCTCCAGGTGGTGCCGCCATGCCTCAAACGCGGCCTTGATAGCCAGCAACTCCTTTTCCCAGATGGTATAGTTGCGGTCGGAAGGGTTGAGCTTCCGCAAGTAGTACACGCAGGGAAAAAGAGTGCCGCCATCCGCCGGGGCCTGTAGCAGCACCGCTCCGAGGGCGACGTTGGAGGCGTCCGTCTCCACCACGAAAGGCCAGTGCGGGTCGGGATGTCGCAGGATGGGCTCCGTGACGAAAACCTTCCTGAGAGCCGTGAAGGCTTCCTCCTGCGGGGACCCCACGGGCAGGACCTTCTTCTGAAGGAGCTGGGTGAGCGGAGCCGTCAGCGTGGCGAAGCCGGGATGAAGGTCCGATAGTAATTGGCGAAGCCCAGCAGCCGCTGGACATCCTTCACCCGGCGGGGCTTCCCAGCTGCTCAGGGCCTCCACCTTGCGCGGGTCCATGGCGATCCTCGGGTGAGAGGATGTGCCGAGGAACTCAATGGACGACCGGAGGAAAAACACTTCTCCAGCTTGGCGAGCTGGTGCTCCGCAGGCGCTGCAGGACCAGGCGGAGGTGCTGGAGGTGACTTTCCTGGACCGAGTAGACCAGGATGTCGTCCAGGTAGATCACCACGAACCGATCCAACATGTCCCGGAACACATCGTTCATAAAATGTTGGAAGACGGCGGGGGCGTTGGTCAGCCCGAACGGCATGACCGTGTACTCGTAGTGTCCATACCGGTGCCGAACGCCGCCTTCCACTCGTCCCTTCACGCATCCGCACCAGGTTGTAGGCCCCCCGGAGGTCGAGCTTGGTAAAGATGGAGGCCTCCCGCAGCCGGTCCATCAGCTCCGGGATGAGCGGCAGGGGGTAGCGATTCCGCACCGTGATGGCGTTCAGCCGGCGGTAGTCGCAACACAGGCGCAAATCCCGTCTTCTTTTTACGAAGAGGACCGGGGCCGACAGAGGGACTTGGAAGGCGGATGAACCTCGGGCCAGATTTTTGTCCAGAAAGTCCCTGAGGCGGCCAACTCGGCTCGGACATGGAATACAGGCGCCCGTGGGCAGCGGGCGCCGGGTTGCAGGTCCACGGGCAGTCGAGGGCCGGTGCGGGGTAAGCGGTCCGCCTCCTTTCGCTGAAGACGCCAGCGAAGTCCTGCAGCTCGGGGCACGGCGACGGCCGGGTGAAGACGCCCTGGCCGGGCGCAGGTGTGGCGGATGTGGTCGACACACTGCAGGCTGGGAAGCGAGATGGCGTTCGCGACCAGGCCACCTGAGGGTCGTGCGTCCGCAGCCAGGCCAGTCCGAGGATCACTGGGAAGTGGAGGTCCGCCGTCACGTAGAAGCGAATCGCCTCCTCGTGGTCCCCGATGGCGAGGCGCAAGGGCTGCGTGGCGGTTAATGGGTCCGCCACCAGCTCCTCCCGTCGATGGTCTCGACGCCATCGGAGGGTCTACCGGAACCAAGGGGACACCAAATGGTCCACGAAGGCCCGGTCCATAAAGTTCGTGGTGGCCCCGAATCTACCAGCGTGTGCCGATCCTTCCGCCGGTCACCCACCCACACCCGGTGTCCAAAATCAGGTGCCGAGGGGCCCGGGTCCACGTCGGCCATGTCTGGCGGGGCTTGGTCCGTGCCCGGCCTAGGGTTTCCCTGGGCGGGCCTGCCCTGCTTCCCGACTGGCCAGGCCGGGATTCGGGACGGGCGACGTGCCCGCCGCTTCCTGGGGCATG
The DNA here is from genome assembly GCF_028640845.1 of Ahaetulla prasina. Classification (NCBI taxonomy): domain Eukaryota; kingdom Metazoa; phylum Chordata; class Lepidosauria; order Squamata; family Colubridae; genus Ahaetulla; species Ahaetulla prasina. Next base: position 15,806,463 of record NC_080549.1, on the reverse strand, counting down.
CGGCGGCGAAATGGCCGGGCTCCCACAGTACAAGCACAGCCCCTTGGCGCCTCCGGCTCCGCTCCTGGGCCGTCAGGCGAGGCCTGGCCGCTCCTAACTCCATGGGCTCTCGGCGGCGGCCACGAAGCGCGGGATGGCCCGGGACGGGGTCAGCACGGGTTGAGGGAGGGCGACGGTCTTTGACGGTTGCGGGCGGCGACAGGACGGGCGTTGCTGGAGACGGGTGTCGGGGCGCAGGCAGAGGGGCACCAGGGCAACGAGGGTCCGCGGGCGCCCACCCGAGCCAGCTCGTCCTGGAGCTCTTCCGAAGGCCCCTCTTGAACGCGTCCGCTAGTGCCGTGTCGTTCCAGTCCGAATCATGGCACAGCAACCGGAATTCCGCGATGTACTCCCGGAGGGGGCGGGGCCCTTGTTGGATCTCTCCGAGGCGCCAGGCAGCCGTCTGGGCCCGCACAGGGTCTTCATACATCAGGCGTAGTTGCCCCCAGAACCCCTGGTAGTCCGCCAGCAAGGGGCTGTCCCTGTGCACCAGGGCCGTGGCCCACTGCGCAGCCTGGCCAGACAACAGGTTCATCACGAAGGCCACCCTGGCCCGGTCATCTGGAAAGTCCCCCGGCCGCATTGCCATGTAGGTCTGGCACTGGGCCATGAAGGCCGGGAACATCTCCATCCGTCCTGAGAACTTCTCCGGCACCGGTACCGGGCTGTGGCGCTGAGGAGGAGGAGGAGGAGGAGGTTGGACTGCTGGGGCATTCCCAGCAGCCAGTTGAGCAGTCAGCTGGGCGACTTGCTGTTGCAGTTGCTGGTTGTCTGTTTGTAGCTGCTGCACAATCAGCGCCAGCTGTTGCAGATCCATCTTGTAGATGTGTGAGGAGTCAGGCAAGATGTCGTGTCCCACTCCTCCGCTGACGGCTGGGTCCGGGAAATCCGAATCAGGCGTGCCTCTGCAGCTCTGCCCAAAGTCCTAGCAAAGTCCTCAGAGCAGGCAGGAGACCAGTAAGTGACTTCAGCAAGATAAGTTTGACTTTTTGCCTGACTCAGAGACTGCCAGAAAGTAGCTCCTTTATATAGGCCATGGGGTGTGGCACCATGACTCAGCACTCATTAAGGCCTGCCCTCCTTCCCTCTGTAGCCTCCGCCTCTCCAATCTTCTGATGCGAGGTCACACCAATCAGCTGTTCTTGGGAGTAAACCCTCCTCAGGCTCACCTGCTGTGGAGGAGGGGGAGGGGTCTAGCTGCTCCGTTTGCCTGGGCATGGAGTCAGGGCTGGGGCAGGGAGATTCTCCTTCTGCAGTTTGTGTGGGCATGGAGCCAGGACTGGGACCGGGAGGCATACATTCCTCAGTGTGCGGGAGCAGGTAAGAAGGCCCCGGCTGCTCTGAGGGCGGGCAAGACACAACACTGACAGTGGGCATAGCCCAGTGGTGGGTTCTAACCGGTGTTACCACCGGTTTGCTCCATGCACGCGTTTGCGCGCATTGACTGGCTGAACATCTGAGGCATTGCAATCCGCTCTGCCACGCCTTTCAGCTGGGCTAAAAACAGAGGAATAAAGGTAGGTATAGCACAGGGGTGGGCAGGAAGGCCCAGATGACAGTTGGAGTGAACTGGTTCGCTTTCACTTCAACATCTCCGCTACCAGTTCTCCTAAACTGAGGAGAACCGGTAGCAACCCACCACTGGCATAGCCAAAGCCAGGGGTCTGCAAATTTGGCTCTTTTAAGACTTGTGGACTTCAACTCCCAGAGTTCCTCAGCCAGCTTTGCTTTGCTGGCTGAGGAACTCTGGGAGTTGAAGTCCACAAGTCTTAAAAGAGCCAAGTTTGCAGACTCCTAGCCAAAGCATAACAGAACAATATGCTATTCTTGCTATTCTTCCTAAAAGGCATTGAATTAAATAGATGTTGAATTAGCAGTGTGATTTGGCCTACCAGAGGTGTTCCTTCAAACTCGTTCTTTGAGGAGAATAGCTGACTGGGGTGGTTGACATATATCATTGTAGATTTCAATGATAGATTTCAAATGTATCAGAAGAACTGTCTGGCTTGTTGAAGAATGAAATTCCTTTCAAAAACATGGTTTGACAACTGTCTTGTCCCCACCCAGAAATGCAAGAGAGAGGCGTTTTTTTAAAACAAATGCTTGATGGAGCAAGAGAGAAGAGATGAGGATGAACTGACCAGGGTGACAAGCTCAAGAGATTAATTCTTCAAAGTTGCTGTGTGACTTCGCCACCTGTGGATTGTGATCTATAATTCAGCCACGCCAAAAGCTGGAACAAATAGTTTCTCTTTAAACAAACAAAGAGATAAATTCAGGGGTGAAATGCTCCCGGTTCAGACTGGATCGTCCGATCTGGTAGCGATGGCGGCGGTAGCAAAAATCCCTGCCACCCCCACCCCCCACCCCGCCCAGCTGAGCCGCACGATCATCAGAGGGTCTTTTTTTTAACTTTTAAAAGCATTTTTCCTTTGGCCGAAAAAATGCTTTTAAAAGTAAAAAAAAAAGCCTCTGATGATCGTGCGGCTCAGCTGGGATCGTCAGAGCCTTTTAAAAGCATTTTTTCGACAACCTCTTCAGCCAAGCAGCTCCAAATATCTTCTCTAGAAAGTTGAGAATTTTACTTTTCATTAAAGATAAAGGTAAAGGTTCCCCTCACACATATGAGCTAGTCGTTCCCAACTCTAGGGGGCGGTGCTCATCTCCGTTTCAAAACCGAAGAGCCAGGCTGTCCGAAGACGTCTCCGTGGTCATGTAGCCGGCATGACTCAACGCCAAAGGCCTATGGAACACTGTTACCTTCCCACCAAAGGTGGTCCCTATTTTTTCTACTTGCATTTTTTTACCTGCTTTCGAACTGCTAGGTTGGCAGAAGCTGGGAAAAGTAACGAGAGCCCACCCCATTACATGGCATTTGGGATTCGAACCGCTGAACTGCCGACCTTTCGAACAAAAAGCTCAGCGTCTTAGCCACTGAGCCATCACATCCCAGTATAAGGGAACTTAGTATGTGCTTAAGCTAAAAAGAGGTAATAGCACCACGGCTGAAGAACCAGAGACTAGCTTCACACCCCGTTTTATTATTAACCCTCATTGTTTTATGCCCCAAACGTGACAAGGGATCCCAAGAGTTCATTCTACAATTCACATAATCCACAATTTTTAGGCAGCTACCTTATGTTCTTCTCAGCAAGAGATCAAGAGCTGGAGGACTCCTGAAGAAATAATTGTATAATTGGGAGTCAAACTGGTTCCACAGAAAATCCACCCACCCGGTGATCAAAGAAAACTATGCACCTTCACCGTAGAGAGAATATTTAGACAGGCCTACACCTATTGTATAAAGAACCCGTGTTGATTTCGACCTCGTAAAATAAATTGCCTTAAATCCCCAGATGATAGGGTGTTTAGGCAGCAATGAGAAGCAGACCTAACTTATTCTGCTGCCATCATAATGGGTAGTCATCATCTTGACAAGGCTACCGCTACCGCTTCTACACCGGGATGCCCATCAAAAGCAATTTCATCATCTCCTCCAGGAAGTTTTCAAAGGATGGGCTGGTTTTTGTTGGTTTTGCACAGGTGCCTCTACCTGTTTGCTAGGCAGAGAGAGGTGTGTGCAATTTTGGGAGAGGAAACGGTGTGCTCCCCAGGCCCAGAGGCCAAGCAGCTACTGGTGGGAGTGGGAAGACTGGAAAAGCATAGAACCTGTATTCATACATCACAGCTGACAACTGTAGTTGGTCTGGGTTGGGCTCAGCGCCGCATGCGGTTTAGGGCTTATCGTTGTGTGTGAACCAGGCTGTCACGTCTTTCAAAACTAGCACTCGGTGTGATGCGTTAACCCAAAGATAATGTTAAAGAGCATGTTTATTCTGTATTGTAAGGCTTGGTGTTGGAGAAGACTCTTGAGAATAGCATGGACAACCAAGAAAACAAACCAATGGACTTGTTGAATTTGTTGTTCTTAGTTGCGAAGTCATGTTTGACCCATCGCGACCCCATGGACAACATTCCTCCAGGCCTTCCTGTCCTCTACCATCCTCTGGAGTCCATTTATGCTCACGCCTACTGCTTCAGTGACTCCATCCAGCCACCTCGTTCGCTGTCATCCCCTTCTTCTTTTGCCCTCAGTCTTTCCCAGCATTAGGCTCTTCTCCAGTGGGTCCTTCCTTCTCATCAGGTGGCCAAAGTATTTGAGTTTCATCTTCAGGATCTGGCCTTCTAAAGAGCAGTCAGAGTTGATCTCCTCTAGGACCGACCGGTTGGATCGCCTTGCAGTGCAAGGGACTTGCAGGAGTCTCCTCCAGCACCAGAGTTCAAAGGCCTCAATTCTTTAGCGCTCAGCCTTCCTTATGGTCCAACTTTCACAGCCATCCATTGCAAACTTGTAGAATAAGTCAACCCAAAGTCTTCTCTCAAAGCATACATGACCAGACTCGTGTTATCCTCCTTCAGATATATTATGCAAAGACCTAGTTCCTGGAGAAACTTTTAAAGCAAAGTGGATAAGTGGAAAGAAAGAGTAGAAGGGGACAACCAACATCAGGGTGTCTGAACTCAATTACTGTTAGCAAGGAGTGCACTGTGTGTCATTCTGGAGAAGATGTATCTGCAGTTGCTAAGAGTCAACACATCATAGCATATAATTAGTCAACCAGTCAATCAAACTTTCAAGTACGGGTAGTCTTCGACTTATAATCATTCATTTAGTGACCGTTCAAAGTTACAGCGGTACTGAAAAAAGTGACTTATGACCATTTTTCACACTTATGACCATTTGCACACTTATGACCATGGTCATGTGATCAAAATTCAGACACTTGGCAATTGACTCGTATTTAGGATGTTGCAGTGTCCCGGGGGAGGTCATGTGAAGGTCCCCTTTTGTGACCTTCTGACAAGCAAAGTCAGTGGAAGTAAACCAGTTTCACTTAACAACTATGTTCAGGGGTCGGCAGCCTGAAACCTTCAAAGGGCCACAAAGGTCCTAACCGGAAGCCCCCCATTTAATTCTAGTGCCGACCGGAAGTCCGGTTCTCCCACCATAGAGTCTCCTCCTAGTGCGATGTCCTTTTTCCTCTACCTATCCTAACCCAAAGCCCTATCCACTGTGGAGCTGACCGTAAAATCCTCCCCTTACCATAGAGTCCCCTCCTGATATGCCATGCTTCCCCAACCCCCAACCGGAAGCTCCGCTCAAAATTGTGGCGCTGATCCGCGACAGGGAGCTGCAGCAGAGGGATGAAAGAGCCACAGGCGGCTCCAGAGCCACAGGTTACTGACCCCTGACTATGTTACTAACTTAACAACTGCAGTGATTCACTTAACAACTGTGGCATGAAAGGTCATAAAATGGAGCAAAACTCACCTAACAAATGTCTCACTGACCCAACATAAATTTTGGCCTCAATTGTGATCGTAGACACTTGTCTCCGATACTTCTTTTTCATGACAACAAGGTCTTTGCAAATAACTCAAAAAGAATGTTGTGCAAGATTTGCAATCACAGAGTTATAAGATTCTGTTTTTTATTTCATTAGTTCATTTTTTAAGCATAAAATGTTGCCAAGCTCAACATTTTTTTTTGCGCACACACAAACACGCACACGCAGAATCATTACAAATTGCATTTCACGAATGGTCTTCTGGGGACTTAGTTCTCTCCGTGAGATCAATTTTTGGTTATGATCCCTCTGCGTCATCTTATCTTAGCGTTGAAAAGACAACATTCGAGACAATAGTAATTATATTATTGCCGTGCAAATTATATTATCCTCCTCTTAAAACAAAGCTAGCATTTCACTCACGAGCGCAGCTATCGCCGCCTTCTCTTTTAGTTTGCACTGTAGTAATTGAATTTTAAAAATTACATGATGTCGAGAAACTAAACGAGCCAAAAATAATAACCATTTGATATAAAAGCAACATAGCAGAAAATGTGCAAAAAAATGGAGGGGGGTGGGTGGGGGAAATGACCACTTACTGCAAATAAAATATGGCGCAGGATAATATAATTGGGAAATTTCAATTTAATTTTGCACTTGAAATCTTTTAGCGCCGAATTAAATGGCTTTTCCTGCTTTTGATTTTCAGCAAAAATAAAAAGGTATAGATTAGCGCTTGGTTAGTGACGGCCTCGAAAAAGACACTCAGATGCCACGATGTGTCCATCTTTGCAAAAATCAGACTCATACAATCACAGGACAGGTGCAAAACTGGAAACACTCAAGAACAAGGTTGACATATGATTCTAAATATCTTTGCTGCTGTTCATTTTTTTAATGTTTTATTTGTTTTATTTTATGTAACATTTAATTTCCATCGAACAGTGTGTGATCTGGTTACAGTTATTTTTAAACAATCATAATTCACATATTTGTTGTATTATTTATCACAATAATATTAATAATATAGTAATATAATAATAAAGGGGAGGCGGTGGCTCAGGGGCTAGGACGTTGAGCTTGTCGATCGAAAGGTCGGCAGCTCACCGGCTCGAATCCCTAGTGCTGCTGTGTAACGGGGTGAGCTCCCGTTACTTGTCCCTGCTTCTGCCAACCTAGCAGTTTCGAAAGCACGTAAAAATGCAAGTAGAAAAAATAGGGACCACCTTTGGTGGGAAGGTAACAGCGTTTTGTGCGCCTTTGGCGTTGAGTCATGCTGGCCATATGACCACGGAGACGTCTTCGGACAGCACTGGCTCTTCAGCTTTGAAACGGAGATGAGCACCGCCCCCTAGAGTTGGCAACGACTAGCACATATGTGCGAGGGGAACCTTTACCTTTTACCTAATATAATAATGTAACGATAATATTTAACATCATCTTCTTTAATGACTCTCCACATTAACATTTCCTCTTTTTATATCTCCTCCTTTCTAATTTCTGTTTCCATTGATAAAATACATCCCATATCAAAAAAATATTCCGTTTCTTCTTTATCTTTAATAGTAAGCATTAATCTATCCATTTCTCTAAATATCTTTGTTGTTGATCATCATAGATATCCTATCTATGGAGTCGCTAAAAGTTGACACAACCTTGATGGCACCTTAACAGACAACCAATCAATAATAATATTTTTAAACAAAAAAAGTCTTTGGTAATGCAATATTGGTAATGCAACATTCCTCTCTGATGAAACCAAGTTTAAGGCAGACCTGAACTTTACGTGCAAAGCAAATTACCTACTTCTCCCTTGAATCACTCCTTGATCTATCCATCACCTTTTTCACTTCCTGCTCCTGCCTGTTG